>NC_134471.1:54009418-54211918 GCF_964194025.1 Convolutriloba macropyga | reverse complement strand
TGTTGTGCTGAAAATTTAGAAGTAGCATGCTGGCCAGTTTGGCAAACACAGATGTAATTGTCTCCATTACATGTAATTTTATGTACCACTTGCGATTCAAAATCTTCATCAAAGTTTGATTTCAGGTTGAATGATTTCTTATTTTTCTTGTTGTGAAATTGATTTCAATGCTACGAAATTTCTCAGGCCACTTGCAAAAATTTGGGTGATGTTTTTTTTCTATTTTTGACAAAAAAAACCTTGGCTTCTGCTAAATTTTTAGAGTTGTGTTTGTGTTGAGATACTTATTGTCAAGAAATTTTGCTGTAACCTATGATGATTTTTTTTACTTTTATCCGGCATCTTAAAAAATAACCTTGGATAAAACCTTATTTGGTTATTGGTTTTTTGTCCAGATCTCTTGGTTTTTATTAAGAGCTAAATCAACGGACTTCAAATCACAGGTTACAGTGAATGTCCTATGTATATTCTCATTAACAAAATTTTTTTCTAATGTTGTAACGGTGCATACTTTCGGAAATTTAGGATTTGCATTAAAAAAGAAATGCCTGATCTGCAGGTGCATCAATTTGATAATTTTAACATCGATTTGTCTACAAATATCAGTGCACCGAATACTAGAGGAAGAAATGATTGGCCATTTGAGCTTGTTGCTTTATATTACTAACATGGAAAAATATGCCTAAAAGGAGCTTGAAAATGCTAGGGAAAAGTCAAGTCAGCTGTTGACTCTATTTAGAAAAACAAGAAAAACCTAGAAGTTAAACTGATTGACAAAATTTTCTGAATTAAGTGTTCTGTAGTTATGCAGAAGTTCCTTACACAAACGTCATATCCCGTTCGTTTTTTCTGTTTCATAATACTAACTGCAATCCTGTAATAAAATTAGCTCAGCCGTTAAACGATGGATATCAACGAACAAACAGTTCCAAAGTGTACATTATTACTGAAAATATAATGTGGAAAACGACGTTTTTTATCTTCCGCAACTCATACCCTCATCAAATCCTCGTCTATTCGGCTTCTTCTTTCGAAACAGCTGCAGTACTTTGACGAATTTAAAAACTATTTTCAGCATCTTTAAGCGCACTGTGTTTTAATAAACATCTCCTGGGAGATTCCTCAGCCCCAGCTCTAAGTTCAAAAAGTTCAAGTTGGAGGGAGCTGCCGCGTCTACCAGGGAAACGTTTCGGAGAGAGATATTTGTAAACTGTTTTCTGGTTTTGTGATGCATAATAAGAGTTTTTTTAAATGGTCTTATCTTTATAACCTCTACAAAAACTATATGCATAAAATGTGCTAAATGACAACTTCTATATTTTCACCTATTTATATAATCCAGCATGTCTGTAAATTGAAAATATTTCACATGTGATCGCACTTCACGAAAAACTCGTAATTAATTTCTTTTCATTTTCTGAGTTTAGAATGCTCACAATTTTTCTTCAAAAACTGTTAAATCAGATTTCTTGCTTTGCATTGCATATCTATAAGAGAATATATTTGACTATTTTGCTACGCGAACACCAAAATCATCAGACTATATTCAGTATGATAAGATGAAAAATTTTCAATAACACATGGTGCAGTATTCAGCCAAAGACGCTGAAAAATCTCCCTAGAGAAACTAGTCGTCATAGGCAGAAAGCGACATTGGAACCCCAAACGTGTGGAATTGTTGGCTTACACATCTTAAGCTCGCTGTAAAGGAACCAAGTTCCTTTATATTTTATCTCCCCCCACACCCTCATTTTCCTCCCCCCACCTACACTTTCGTCCTCCAAAACCCTTTCATTTCATGATTTTCATTCCCCCAACCTATTTTCGTTGAAGCTTTTTATATGTTGATTTTATTGAAGAAGTCAGAAGTGGTTGACGTTCACTTTCAATATAATTTATAGTAAGGGATTTCCCGTTTTTGACCATAACTTGTGTGCCAATGGCGCGAATTATGATGTATTTATAGAGCTTGATTTGCTACCATAGTTGCGACTTTCAGAAATACAAATATTAATGAAAAGTTGTCTTGGTATGCAAGACTTAGGCCGAAGAACACAAACATTTCTGGCGTATCCTAGGGTCAAAAAAGGACCTTTGAAACTTGCTCGACGCAGACTGGGGAATTTTTGATTTTATAGGGGGGAACTTAGACATTTGACACTTAGCACATTTTAAACTCTGGTTTTGATAACTTCACATTTTTTAATCAAAAACATCACAATCACAAATGATCCAACTGATTTTTAATCTGGCCCTAGAAGTGAAGACTGAGATGAGAGTTCTCCTGAAAAGGATGCTTGCGTGGGATGCCTAGTCACGACAGATGGGCTGGTCTTGCTTGCGGATTTGAATGTCTTCTTTTCAAAGGCTGGATTTTAATAGGCGACTAGTTATCGTTGGATCAATATAGTATCTTTCCGCATTAGTTTTGAAAGGAGTAGGTCCTCCTCTAGGTGAAATTTAAAGCACCACCAACACACACATTAACTTAGGATTAGTTGCAAGGCCTGGTATGCCCTTGCTATCTTAAGGTTTATAGGAACGTGAAATTATCCCCCCACCAGTGTCAGTAGACACACACAATAGTGGAAAGTTAACCACCACAGGTTAGGGTTCCTTCTGTCGCGCTCGAGAATCAAATAGGCAACCGGACAAACATCTAATTTATCGAAGTTTGTAAGAATTTCACCGATTAGTTGAAAAGAATTTCACTTATGATTAGCATCATATCTGTATCAAACATCACTTAGTGATAGCGACAAGCATAAACATAGCAATCAAACATTAAACAAAAGCATTAGCTAAGCACAGTAAGCAACAGCCTCATTTAAATAATAGGTTTAACATAACAAAAACTAGAATAAGGCTGTTACAAGGAAACATAGTGCAGTAACAGTGCAGTATAAACTTTGTAAAATAAGAAAAGTCTTCTAACACAATCAACATGCCAAACAAGTCCAAAGCATCATCAACAGCAAAGAACAGCCTCAAGCAACAACTTCAGCTGAAAGTGATAAGAGTGGAAAGCAGTAAAAGACCTCTTCGAAGAACAAAGCAATAGTAACGAAGGTCTAAGCATACTACGTGAAACTTTGGAATTTTTGAGGTCTCAAAAAGAGCAGTTGGACAGAAGTTGCAGTGAACTCATGAAGCTACAGCTAACAAGTGAACAGTTGACAACACTTGCTAATGAATCTGCTGAAAGAAACATAACCATGCTGAAATGCAAACAGAGAGCAAAAGCACACAGAACGGATGCAAGTCACACTGAATCTGCTTTCAACACATCAGCAGCGCCTTCCCCTAATCTACTGAGAAAACAGTACCCTTTACGCAATAGAGCAATGAAACAAATGAAACATCAGTTGGCAAGCCGCAACAATCAGGAAACAAACAACGCTGACTCGTCCGACTCAGAAGACCCTGATAATTCTCAACCCGTTTTTAACATTGAAGAGAGAGGAAGGAACAGAGAATTTCTCACAGGGGCATTGAGAATAGATGAGGGCTGGCAAAATTCAATTCGATCGAGAGAAGAGAACCATGTTCGAGGACAGAACCAACATGAGAGTGAGGATAGAGCTGGGCATTTGCAACAACCACTCTCTTTTCACATCAATAGCCAAGCTGGTCCTACCATGAGCCATAGGTAAACACCACAAAATCAACAACCACTGAAAAGTTGTACCGGGCATGAAGTACACTATAACAACGGCTCTAACAACAACCTATACAATGGCTTCCCGAGTTTCCCGAGTTCTCCACCAGACTGGATGCAACACCAGGCACTGATGATACAGAACACAATGAGTTTGCCCAAGATATCAATTGATAATTTCACAGGTGATCCTTTGAAATGGCACCAGTGGTTCAGCTGCTTCAAAGCGACCATTCACAACAACAGTGGCCTCTCAGACGCTCAAAAAATGACATACCTCCAAAACTCTGTAACACATAAGGCAAGAGATTCCATAAGTGGATACTCATACAATGGGGACTACTGCCATGAAGTTATCACTGAACTGACCAGAAAGTTTGGCAAACCACAGCATATTGTCGCTGCATACCTAGATCAATTGGAGAAGTGGCCGAAACCCAGACTGGACGAACCAAACACTTTTGTGAGCTTTTCATTCTTCTTGAGGAGACTGGTACAAACATTCAGGCTTCACAACTTTGAAGCTGACCTCAAGTCTTCAGCCGTCCTGAGAATGGCCAGAGACAAACTGAACGCTACCATGATAATCAGATGGAATCAACACACAAGAAGCCAAGCCTTGCTGCAACCTAACCTTACCCACTTTGCTGATTGGATAGACTCCTACGCAGAGGCGAGTGAGGACATCTCCCCACAACGGAACCAGAGAACCAGAGTGAACAGTTCTTCTAGAAGGGGGCCACCAGATGTGTCATGTCAACTCTGCTCACAAAACCACAACCTTGGTCAATGTCCCGAATACTTGGAAAAGTCAGTGTATGACCGACAGTGTTGTGTGAGAAGGTTCAATCTCTGCCCCAACTGTCTAAGAGGTCATGAAAAGGGTCTCTGTCAATCAAAAACAAGGTGCCTTGTGGACAGATGCAATGGCTTCCATCACTCAACACTCCATAGGACAGATGCAAGGCAGATGCAACAATATGCAAAACCAAATGGGAACTGGAACCAAAACTCACAAAATAACTTCAGACCCCAAACCAACCAAAACCAGTCAAACTATGGACGTAACTTTAACAATGAAAACCAAAAGCAGCAGACGAGTTCAAACTACAACCAACAGAGTCGAACTCAAAACAGATATGGTGGATCTAACAGCAGTACTTCACACAGGGGCAACAACAGACAGCAGAGTAGCAATCAACGCACTGTGGCTCAGCAGCAGGCAACTACTCCGCAACAAAAATACACCTGCAGCAACCAGCAGAACACTTCTTGGATCAGACCGCAGATTCAGTTGCAGGCAAAACCAGTAACACTTTTCAACAGAGATCTTTGCATTGAAACCTACACATTGCTGGACAGTGGCAGTGACAATACTCAAAAACACAGAAGGTTGCTGATGCACTTCAAGTTCAACAACCAAAAGACATAACCCTACCACTAGCTTCACTTCATGGTGAACACTCAGTCAAAACAGCAGATGTCATGATCGGCATAGGAGCTTTGTACAGCAGTTGTCCTGTGATCAGAATCCCTGTGTACGCAACAGCAATGGACGAGTTTCGCATGCCAAGAGTTCAAATTGAAAGGTTGAATGAGATCTGCAGAGACCATTCTCACCTCCAGAGCATAAGATTTCCAACAATCAGGGACAACCGGATCGGAATACTGATTGGAGCAGACGCATTCACAGCAACAGTTCTCAGACAGTTCACAACGGGACCCACTGGTACACCATACGGAGTCAACACTCTGCTTGGCTGGACACTGACAGGGCCCATTCCTCAGAGATACACACAGAAGAGGGTCGGACAGTCAAACAGCACAAACATAACACTTTTCAATCATATCAAGAGACGACAAGACGATCCAGATGAAGATCTTCTCCAGCTCTTCTGGACAATTGAAGGAGTGAACTTCAATCAGTGTTCTTCAAAGGGACAGTCTTTAGATGACAAGGAGGCGGTGTCCATCATCAATGATACCATAAGACGCATTGGTGACAGATTCCAGATTGGACTTCCATGGAAGAAAGACATCACACTATCTAACAACTACTTCATGGCCAAAGTTCAGTGGCACGCTCTGCAGCAGAGGTTGGAGAGGGACACAAACTTGAGAGACCGCTATGAGGAAACAATCAAAAAAGATTTGGATAAAAACTACATCACAACTGCAGACCCCAGTTGCAGACACTCTGTCTGGTACCTTCCCCATCACCCAGTGATCAACAAACAGAAACCGGACAAAATCCGCAGAGTCACAAACGCTGCTTCCAAATATAAGGGATTCTCACTCAATGATGCATTGCTGACAGGGCCGGATCTACTCTGCAACCTGCATGGCCTTCTTCTCCGCTTCAGACAGTACTCTGTGGCAATGACAGCGGACATCGAGGCAATGTTCATGCAGATTGGCATCCAACCAAAAGACCAAGATTATCTCCGTTTTCTCTGGACAGAGGATGGCAATGAAAAGATCTTCAATTACAATCGACTCATTTTTGGAGCCACACGCTCACCTTCTTGTGCGATATTTGTTCTGCAGAAGTGTGCAAATGACCACAAACAAGAACATCCAGAGGCCTACACATCAATCATGCAGCAGTTCTACATGGATGATTTCATGCAGACCTACCCTTACCCTTCTGAAGAGGAGGCCCGCAGAAGTGCAGAGGAAATCAAAACTGTTTTACATACAGGAGGATTCAATCTGACGACGTTCTTGAGCAACAGACCAGCCGCATTAGAAAACCTACTGGAAGAAGACAAGGCGGAAAAGAAAGCCCAAAGAATCCTTGGTCAGACGTGGGACCCCAAAACTGACAAGTTGATGTTTGCAAAACCGAAGTTTCTCTACACAGGACAACAGATGACTCAAAGAAAGGTTCTTTCAATGGCAGCTTCTCTGTTCGATCCAATCGGACTGATATCACCCTTTGCCATCAGAATTAGATTCAGCCTCCAAAGAATCATTAAAGAGGGAAGAAACTGGGATCAACCTGTGTCAGAATGCTACCAACAGGAACTACAGGAGTGGATGGATGAGTTCGACAACATGACTTCAATTGAAATTCCTAGATGCTTGATTCCCAGCACCAATGGAACCCATCAACTTCACACGTTCACTGATGCCTCAATGAGTGCAATTGCTGCCATAGTTTATGTGAGGACAACGAACGCCGATGGATCTTCCACATCCCGATATGTGATCAGTAAAACAAAAGTGGCACCGATCAAGCAGTTGAGCATTCCAAAACTGGAATTGGAAGCTGCAACACTTGGAGCAGAGCTAGCTGGATTCTGTGAGAGCCAGATGATAACTACAATAAGTTCAAAACACTTTTGGACAGACAGCACCGCTACACTTGGTTGGATCCAATCCAAGCAAAGACAGAAAATGTACATTGCCAACAGATTAACCAAAATTCACGAGAATTCCAACCAAGAGAATTGGAGACACATCACTGGAAAGATGAATCCCGCTGACCATGGAACACGAGGCCTCACCCCATCAGACATACCAAAGCTGTGGCTCCAACCACCGGACTTTCTGAGCAAACCTCAAGACTCTTGGAATTTTGCCGAGGACAGTGATCCCCACATATGCGCCACACAAGCGACACAACTTCAGACGCCGGTCATTGAGGTTGACAAATTTTCAACATGGAGTCGACTGCTCAACTCTACTAGAAGGGTGTTCCAGGCAATAAGACGCTTCAGGGCAAAAGTTCGAACTAGAAGACAAAACGAATCACCTGAGACATCCAACACTAACATTTTTGCATCAGATGAGAACAGGGCAAGGAACTACATCATCAAAATATCCCAAAACGAGTTGTTCTCAGGAACAATTTCTGCACTGTTGAAGGGAGGCAATCTTGAGAAAGGAGACAAGCTGATGCCCTTCACACCCTTTCTAGATGAAGACGGACTCTTGAGGCTAGGAGGAAGACTCAACAAGGCACCTCTAACCTACAATGCAAAACATCCGCTTCTTCTCCATAGCAGGAGCAAAATTGCAAGACTGTTGATTGAAAAGGCGCACCATGACTGTGGCCATCAGGGTGTGGAACAAGTGAAGGCTCACCTGCAACAAACTTTCTTGATGATTGGATTGAGAAAAGTGCTGCGAAGTCTGGGGAAATACTGTTTCATTTGCAGACGATGGAGGGCAGACAATGTGAGACCGAAGATGGCCGATCTTCCTGAATTCAGATTTCCAGATGCAAACAAGCAGTACCCTTTCGTCAACACAGGAATGGACATGTTTGGACCTTTCTACATTGAGGACAAGAGAGAGGGCACCCAGATGCACTACGTCTGCTTGTTCACATGCCTGGTCACCAGAGATGTCCACCTAGAAGTATGCCATGACCTCTCAACTGATTGTCTTCTCATGACAATCCGCAGATTTGTCTCACGACGTGGATACCCTGACCTCATTGTTAGTGACAATGGCAAAAACTTCACTGGAGCCAACCAAGCAATGAAGTTAAAGTTCCAGAGAAGCTACAAGCCAGACAATGAGTACATCAGACTGCAATTGGCTCAACAGAACATTCAGTGGACTTTCAACCCTCCATTGGCACCACACTTCGGAGGAGTCTGGGAGAGGCTGATACAGACCGCGAAGAGGAGTCTACTAATAGTGCTGGGCAGTCGGAAACTAACACTCTCAGTTTTCCAGACAGTTGTGCCAGAGGCCGAGGCAATTTTGAACTCCAGGCCATTAACTCATGTGATCTGCAGCATCTCAGATGAGGGAACACTTACTCCGAATCACTTGCTCCTTCGCCGACCTCACATGTGTTTGAAACTTCTTGTGAACAGCAACCAGCGGTTCTCCACTAAGGACTTCAAGTTGACGCAGACACTACTTGATCACTACTGGAGCAGGTTGCTGAAGGAATATGTTCCTGAGCTCAACAAGAGAACGAAGTGGCAAAGATCACATGATGAGCTGGATGAAGGTGACATTGTGTGGGTGCTCAAGGAGTTCACACCCAGAGGCATCTGGCATCTTGGGAAGATTGTGAAAGCACACAGTGGTTCAGACGGGATAGCCAGGAGTTTCGAAATCCAGACGGCTACAGGAATGGTACAAAGACCAGCAGTAACCCTAAGCCGTGTGTTCCCACAATCGTCAGGTGCGCCGGAGGGTCACTGAAACAAGTTCATCGAAACACACACACACTCACACACACACACACACACACAAAACTCAATGTCGGAATGAAAACTTTTTGCTTTATTGTGTTTACATTTTCATATCAAATGCTTGCTTTTGTTGCCGGGAGTGTAAAGGAACCAAGTTCCTTTATATTTTATCTCCCCCCACACCCTCATTTTCCTCCCCCCACCTACACTTTCGTCCTCCAAAACCCTTTCATTTCATGATTTTCATTCCCCCAACCTATTTTCGTTGAAGCTTTTTATATGTTGATTTTATTGAAGAAGTCAGAAGTGGTTGACGTTCACTTTCAATATTATTTATAGTAAGGGATTTCCCGTTTTTGACCATAACTTGTGTGCCAATGGCGCGAATTATGATGTATTTATAGAGCTTGATTTGCTACCATAGTTGCGACTTTCAGAAATACAAATATTAATGAAAAGTTGTCTTGGTATGCCAGACTTAGGCCGAAGAACACAAACACTCGCAAAAGAACGCGCGCGAAGGACTTTAGGTTGACTGCTTTTTGACAACATGCCCGACGACAGTGCCTCTACCAGCAGAAGTCATGTGCAAAGCAGAGCAAGAAAATGCAACAGCCGAGTCAGAACGTGACCGCGTGATCGGAGAAGAACAATCAAAGACTTCTTGGAAGAATAATTGGCAAAAGGTGACCAATCGAAAGGCTTTATTTTTCATGTATCTCAGACTCGAAACGGAAGGTCATCGCGTCTTCATAACGAAACTCTCAGCAACCAATATGGATGAAAGATCAACAAAGGGCTTACGGCAGCTTCAAAATAAAACATGACAAAGTAAGAAACTTAGCTTTTGATCGATAATTGTTCTTAACACGCAAACATCAAAAACGTTGAACCCGGCCATAGAAAATTCTAGGGCCATCTGAAAAACCCTCTAAAATTGCAATTGAGGAGATCAAGAAGCCATCATTATTTGTGATGTTTTTATAGTAGCTTGCAAAATTCTGATACCAATTGAGAATTGTTGAAAGAAACAGTGGAAACGGAAAGTTTACATACGATTGCTATCAACCTCGAAAAATCCTAAACCAATTTCAAATAAACTCTTTTTGATCTGCATCGATTTCGACAATTAATCTTGATGCAACGCAATCAAATTGCTAATAACGGCCCATATTCGAAAGTGAGTTCGCTTGCCCGTAAGAAACCAGCAATGGGTCATCACTTTGGACTTAGTTGGAATTCAGATGACTGGAACAAATGCCCGACACAAGGAAAATCATGTAAAAATTGCAATTGCGGCAATGCTGAATAAATTATGGAAGTTTATCAAAAACCAGAGATTAAATCAACCCGGCCCTTTTTGGTTTAAACCTGGGGTCGATAATGAAGCGGCAGATCAAAAGAAACAAGATACAGACAAAGAAGTTAATCAGACTATTTCAAAAACTGATCTCGACTTAGAATCCAATTTTCCTTCGAATGATAAATGTTTTGCGAACGTTACATCGAAAGATCACTCAATCGCAAAAGAACACTTTAGTGTACTAATAAAAATAGGCAAAACAAAAATAACATTGTTATTGGATCCAGACAGTGTATGTACAGTTGTTAATGACGTTTTGACAAACGCGATAGTTGCAAACAACTAGTCATCGATGTTATTTGAAAATCCTCAAGCAGAACAGTTGAAAACTTTCTCAATCGAGACAAAAAATGGTGGACATAATACAAATATTAACTGAAAGTAACAACTGGATCGCAAATCCAGTTCAAATCAGTGGTTTTATTTGGAAACCGTTCAATCTTCATAAGAGCTTTGTTCCAATCGCTAGGCCTTCCTCTTCAAGGATTCAATTCTCTAAACACAGTTGATCAGTTACTTGAAGAAAAATGTCCAAACAAAAACCAATAGCATCTGATTTTCCAGGCAAGAATTAAAAAATTATATGCTGTTTGATGCCCAATTCATAAAATATTTACTCTCAACCAAGGAAAAGGATGTCGAGCTCCTAACAGATAACAAGAGAAAGCTACATCCGCTACATCGAAACAACTCATATCGCGAGGTCATATTCAAAATTTACAAATATGTCTTCAGCAAAAATTAATCTCTCCCATTGTTATTACAGTAAAGAAAGATAGGTCCGTACACTTGCACTCAACTCAAAAATTGTAAACAAATTGTTCCACAATAATAATCATCTGTTGCCTATCACCAATAATCTATTGAATTCTTGTTTGACTATTTTTCAGAAAAACGAGAACTACATTCTAAAAAAACTGAATTAAAAAGACGCGTGTATTCAACTGAATTAATAACCAAAAAGGTCACAATAATATAACTTTAATGTCATTTGTGGCATTACCAGCACTTAAAGACACTCACTTCACAAGCACTTACAGACTTACAAACGTCTCTATCGACTAACAGATATGCCTGCTGAAATTCATTATGTATTTTCATTAGGTTATACACTAATTGACCTCAAAACACTAACTGTTTTCTTGAAGATATCATAATTATCAGCGAAGAAGATCACGTTATACACGTTTGTGCTTGCTTTAAACAGTTAGACTGAGATCGTATAATCAAAATGGAATAATATGCAAACTCGAATATCAATTTCAATTGTTATACAAACTCACAAACTGTTTCATATCCAGAAGAATCCAAAACGGCAGCTATCTTAGAAACTAAAGCGCTTTTTTAAAAAAAAATACAAGCTTTTAGTGAACGTAAATGCTTTTAGTTGGTTATCCCTAATTAGAACATATGCCACCCGTTTCATGCCTAACTTCAAAAATCAGAAAATTTAGTTAAAATGACAAATTTCGCACACTTCAGAAGTTTTTAACATAAATTGCAAAAGCCAAGGAAAAAACTCACGTACGTCAATATAAAACTGGCGATGCGATTCAATTACGGTGCGTCTCGATTGATCTTAAGTGCTGCCTTAGAACAGGAAGGAACTACGAAGAGGGGGAGACCATAGCTGTTGAATCGGGATTTATAAAAAGCAATAAAGGACTTTACAGCGTCAATGAACCCAAATTATTGTGTGTTATCTGTTCAGTGGAGTTTTCTAAACAATATTAATTTGGCAAAAGTTTTAAAGTTACCCCAGATCATTGTGTACATTTGTCAATTATAAAAAAACAATTGTTCTAGCAAGTCGTAAAAAAATGTTGAAAAGATGAAAAGACTGACCTTTATGATTTTATTTCAAATGTAATCAAATCAAAAAGCAAGAAACATAAATTGATATGACAAGAAGTTCAAGATTCCAACAATTGCCCGCACTCGCAACCCAATTAAATCTTTGTTTAGGCCTCGCAATAATTTGTGACCTCAACCTCAAGACTCAAGTTGGGGAAAAAATTTTTTTTGCAAACAAGACTATCAATTAGCCATTCACAAACAGTTTAGACAATTTAAAGTAAATATGTAGAATAACTGCTGCAAAACTTCCAAAAAATCCAAAATTGCCAAATTCAAATTTTGCTTTCTTACTTTGACTGGCACACAACTAAGTTGTTTAAATTCAATTTTGCAACCGCTCTGCAAATCTAAAATATATAAATTTTTGCAATCCACAAGGCCCCCTAATAAGGCTTCAAAAAGTTATTTAACTACACCAAGCCGACAACCAAGAGTAACCTTCTACTCCCCCCAATCGCGAACACAAGTATCAATGCTGACCGCACAACGTCCTCCACCGGAAACAGAGATACCAATCAATCCCAAGAAAAGATATTGTATCTTGTGCGATAAAGTTTGGAAAAACAATTTTATAATTTACTCTCTTTCTCATCCAAGTCATTACTCAAACGCCAAGGCCATATGAAGAAGGGCTTCAATTACTAAGTGGAGCCTAACTGTTGAAAATCCAACTTCAAAATATGAATTCTGGTTTAGTTCTATAATTTTTCTTCATGTTACGTAAGAATGAAAGGAAAGGAACAAAATATATCATATAATGTACAACCCCAATCAATATAAACCTATTATATTAGTAGGCTAATTTCTTGGATATCTATAATTGAAATAACCCAAATTTATGTTCATTTCAACTTCAGAAAAAAAGTCAGACAGGTATGTTTCAATTAGTTGCTTTTGGTTTTGACGATGAGAGTAGTTTGATCTATATGTTTCATATTGGGGCTCGAGGTTCCATCCACTGGATTGATGAAATCCATTTTTGCAATTTGTAAGAAATAATGAAGAATTGATTTAAAGAGAAAAGTAAATGGTCATTTAAAAACGAATGGTTAAAACCATTATGCTCCCCATATTACTGGTCAGATAACCTATAGCCCCCATTCTTTTTTCTTAAAAAGAGGTCAATTAAAAAAAGCTTCTCTCCTTGTGATACCTCGGTCCGTGGGGTACTTATTTGAGAAGCAATTTTTGGTCAGAATTATCAGATTGGATTTACGATGCGATTCCACTCTTCAATGCTCAGCTTGAGATTGAAACTATTAAATATTTTTTGGAATTCGGATACCATTCCAAATTCGGTGTTTTGCTAGACAAGGTGAGGCAATTCCACCAACAGATTATCGGAGTTCAAAACAAGAGATTTTGGTGAGCAACTGAATTCAAGACGAGATTATAAGAGAATGAAATCAATAAGATTAATAAAGTGGGATGTGTGAACAGTTATGAATAAATGAGTTTATAGTCAGAGGCAAAACTAGGGGGGGGGGGTGGGTGAATGAATTCAAGTCTCTGATTATCATCCTGAAATTGCGGAGGTCATCAATTTAGTACATATTGCACAATCTATCTATCACATATATCACATATCCTTGGCTTCAACAAAATCTGAGAACAATAGTTATTAAATTGGAATTAAGCACATAAAATATTTAAAATACTTCCTGGTTTTATAAATAACGAAATATTGAATGAGAAACTGCGTATGATTGTGTAAAGCTGATTGTATAACATTAACAAAGCAAAACAAGCAAACGAGAAAGTATTCAAACATACTAAGTGTAAAAGCAATTGAGACACGTTTAACAATTAAAAAGAACCTACAAAAACATACAAACTTAATTTAAAAGGTGTGACGAATGAATGACAGTTTACAACAGGAACAAATGAAATGGAGTTGCTGTATTTAAAGTTAGAATAAATTGTCGGCGGAGAATGATATTTTTACCGGGTTTTCTTCGTCAAAGACACTCTTACTAATTTCATTTTCGTAGTATTAAAAAATTAATCAGGTGGAGAGCTGAGTAGGGGTCGAATGCGGAGATCTGTTGGGCTAACCACTGGTAAATCAAAGGTCGTATCATCAACTGGAAATTGTGAAGCTTCTCCTTAGATTACCGTCTCTATTACAGGTTTGTCGTTCTTGGCTTTTTCGGAGCAGGAGTAGTTTCTTGATCGCTTACTGAGCATATTGAGCTTTCGAATCCATAATAATCGGGAGTGCGGCGATTTCCCCTTCCCGTTGAAGTCGAGGGCGTTGGTATTGAGCAGGCAGCAGAAATGTTGGGGGTGGCCAAAATTTTACTATTACGTCCTGGCGTTACAGGTTGCTGTGGGTATGTATGTTTTCTACTACTCATAGCTTCCGAAATTTTACTATTATTAGACGAAACTCAGGATGTGTTGTCCGTTTACCTGTGTCTAATTTTTATTTCGCCCCGATACTTCTTCTTCAGCTCATTAGACCGGAAGGCTATTTTTCGTTTGAAGGATTTTTTGTAGGGCAAGGAACGTCTTTAGGCAAATTTCCAAATAGAGGAGTTTTTGTCTCTACTTTTGTGCCAAATTTGGCTATGTAGTTATTGCGTACTTTCACTTCTGGGGTTCCGGGGTCCTGGATTAAAGTGGTGTTAATTTGGAGGACGGTACTCCCCGGCGCCAAAGTATCCCACAGTCCTCTGAGATTTGAGTTCCAGTGAGGTCTTCGATCTTGGATTGCATTCATCAATTTGGTGTGCAGGATCAAACGTGATACCTACTTTTTTATCATTGTTGTACCGTCTACCCGCATCCACTTGGGCTCGGTTCATGGCCTCTTCTATGAAGATATCGCTCCTGTCTCCTGACAGCCATGCGTTGTTGTCAAGGTAGCCCTCAACAGGGACAATATCGGCGTTTAATTAGTGGTTCAGGATTTGTTCATATGTAAGATTTGACGATTGTGGAACTGTATTTATATTACTAAGTGGTGTGTTTCGCTTTCTGCTAAAGTTTGCATGGAAAAGTGTTACAGTTGTGCTTTTTTGTTTACTTATACTTAATTAATACACGAATGAATTTATTGAATATATTTTTTGTGAAACTATTGTGTTTTATAGCTAATTTTATGCAGCCTAAGCGTCATTCAATAGTTTGCATCAAACGTTCTACTGATCCAATGGCTCTCTGATTGTTTGCAGTTATTGTAATTATGTTAATATATTTTTTGTTTTTTAACTTTATTTCCTATTAAAAATCTAGCTGGATTTATTCTAATGTTGCGTGGGACTCCATGAATCTGAATGCATTCATCTAAAAATTTTAAAACACTAAGTCCTCTCGTTTTATTCAATACTTCTACGGGTGTTTAATTTTGTCTTTCCACTGGTAACCGTTCCACAAAAGACAATTTGAATTTTTTCACTAGGTTCTGAAGAATTTAGACGTCGTTTCCGCTTGGAAGCTAGAATGATTGGTTTAAGGTTCTCACCAAAATGCGTTCATTTTTTACAATTTAATGTCTTCTTCAAATTTTCCCGATGCATGTACGGCCAGATAGCGTATTGGCCTAGGGTTATTATTCCCCAGTTCCTCAGATATGTCAGACAAAGCGATTCTAAAGCTGCCTCCTGAATTGAATTGGGTGTACCAACCCTTTCGTACACACACAAGAGGTCTGACCTGACGTGAAGGTCGCGCCAGTAAGAATGCAAGTATGGTTATACGTCGTTACATCGCTGCTCATAATGTTGGAGGATAACTTCTTGTACTTCTGTCAACACGGCATCCCTACCGGTCAACACTGCGAGCAAACCTTTTCTGAAGAGTTGTGTTTTAGTGTTTTCAAACTCTTCCTCCTTGGAAAGCTCCAGACTGGAGGTCGTTGATCCTTCATTCGACAGTAGGGTTGAATTTACAGCTGAATCGGGCGTCGATCGAATTGTCACACGTCCAGCTGATCCGGCTGAGGTTTTAGAAGAAGTTTGAAGCACCCATATTGGAATTATTTTTGACGAGGAAGTGTGCAGCGTTTGCAGGATTAGAGAGATGCTATTGATTTGTGCGGAGAATTAAGGCATAATTCAACTTGGAGTGGTTTATTTGCTGAGTATTTGAGGCACTTGGGGGAATGTGTGTGATTTACCGCGTTAATTTGTTATGATTGACAGTTTGTGTGTAAGGAATTTATATAGAATGCCGCAATCAAGTAACAAATGCGTGTAATTGTCGCAAACGCAAATTCCTCAGCAAAATTGTATGTAAATATTGCTTTTGATTTGGTTGGCCAGAAATGAAATCTACCATCCTTTTTTTAGCACCTGGTATAAGTTTGATGTTAAAATCGAAAGGTAATGATCTATCCACCTCAACGGGTTTCCAAGTGTGGATTGTTATATGTATTTTCAGTTGCTTCTGCCACTTTATTTCTTATATGTTGCACTTGTGTTTCTAATTCTAGATGATTATGAAATTCTTTTGAAGAGGTGGTCAAAATGGGTGACATACATGATATTGATTAGGTATGAATTTACCTAAATAATGTACTGAACATAAATATGAACGACTAAGTGTTGGGAGAATTAAAATTGCTGCATTTGGATTCTACTACTTCTCTATATTGAGTCTCTATTGACTGTAAAATTGTATCCTAACCAATCAGTTTCTGTTTTAGCAATGTGGCACTTAGGAAGGTTAACCCTAAAGTTATCCTCATCAAATTCCTTTTAACATTTATAGACTAACTTTAGGAGGTCCTCTTTGTTACCAAGGCTAACAATAATGATATCGCATTGGAAACAACGTTTTCTTTCAAGTCCAAACATCGTGTAATCCATTTTTTTTGAAAGGCAGCCGGCATGTCTGTGAGAGCAAAAAATCCAGTAATGAAACGATATGTGCCTTTACCTTTACCACTAATAATATTAAAGTTGCCATGGCAGAAAGCTTCTGGGTCTAAATTTAGTTGACTGTAAGCGTATTTCAAATCCAATGTTGAAAAAAAAAATCAGTTTCACTTGGTGCGTTTATATTAATATTTTGTTGCATTGTGTCTATAAGACTGTCAATATTAGGCATTCTTTACTCTTTTTTTAAATTGTTTTTATAGGTTTTGGAATCTAATGCTAAGTTAACTGTTTTATCATTTCTAACGGTTATGACTCTTGGAGATACGAAGTTGTTATCAGAACAACTATTTAGTTTTATGTCGTGTTTTTCGTCTATCAAACTTTTAAGAGTTTTTTTTTACTTACTAAAGGTTGAAGTTCTACGGAGACCCGTCTTCTTTTTTGATGAGTGGCAGTGAAGTCTTAATGAAATGTAGATTTTACGGTGTGTATGTGAGATTTAACAATTATGGTGATGAGACCGGGAAAGTCAAGAACTGTTTGTTGTTTGATTGGACACTGATTTTGATCATTGTTTTTTGTTTTGAGTGAGTGAAGGAGAATCCTAGCGGTGGAAACAGATCTCGACCAGGTATGGGTCTGCGTTCGTCTTCGACGACAGTGACATTGACATCTGTGGCTATCTAGTCGTTACTTTTCACTGCGGTATTGATTAATACGATTATCTTGATTAACTCGTTAGGAAATGTTTTGAGATCTTGCAATGCCAATGGCTTTTTTCTATATCTTTCTCTTAGCTGTTCATTATCAATGCTTTTACTACATTTTGTTTATAATAGTGCAAACGCTTCCCAAACCCACTAGTGCTTTTGTCTCTACGTTTCCGAATTGAATTTGCATATTGACCGGTTCTACTTCTCTCAGAATATTATTGTTTGAGTTAACTGCTACCCAGTTGTCATTGAAGTCGTCGTAATCAGAGACGTAATTTGCATCATAGAATTTTTATTGTCGTAACATCGAATCGATTGGTTCACTTGTTCCTCAACAGTTGCAGATGTTCCGACCGTTGCAGCTTCTGATGATGAATCATCAACGTTATTGACTCTCAGCTTCCCTTTTATTGGGTTTTTGGTTTGCGACAAACTTTCGCGAAGCGATTCGCGATTCAACAGTTCCTGCAGGCTCTGACCCGAGTCACGCAATTTTGACGGTGGCCCGGCACGAAGCATGTCCGCAATTCGGACAAATGGTAGGCTTGAAATTGTTGGTGACAGCTCTTGAATTGTTCTAGTATTTTTAATTATTGTTAAAAGATGTCAGAGCAAATTGATTGGACACATTATAGGCCAAAGTTCCCGATAAATTTAGTTGGTTTTGGATGCCCATTTCGATATTTATTGCTAATTTGAGTGCTTTCTTGGGTTTCCTTGATTCTTTTAACAATTCTCGTTGTGTTTCTTCATCTTGCATTTATCAATAAATACATCTCGGATGATGGAATATTCATGAAAGCCCAGATCGCAATTTATGGAGAGTCCACAAAGGCATCCGTAGAACTTTTCAACTGTTCATATTTGATTTGTTTTTGTTTGAGAAAAGTATATCCATTGAAAGTTATATCCCGTTGTTTTGTGAATTCATTGACGAGAGTATCCTACAGGTCTGTTGTACAAATTTGATGAATTTGGTTCTTGAGAATTAAATATCCGTCTGTCTTCCTTGCCTAAAATGAAATATTTAAGCGAGCTGATATTGCTATCGCAAAGTTGCCAGGGCCTATCGCCACAGATAAACCCGGCTGCTTCGATTTTATGACATTTGTTAAACCACGCGTTATTGAGTTGCTAGTTCGGTATTCGTTGAACTTGTTCACTCTGGGCCGTGTTTTTGCCCACATCTTTTCACAAATTGGCTTGGGCGGAAGGGAGACTTTTTCAGGGGGAAATTTTCGTAAAATGTCAATTGAGATACTCTTTTTTGTTAGTATGGCCAAATTTATAAAGACCGTACATCTTTCCCATCATAATGATGGTTCTACAGTCGGTCGCTCCAGAACGGTTCAATCACAAGTAGAGCGCGTTTCTTAGATGCTGACTGCGCCATGTGACATCTCAATCCTTTAGGCGCGTATTCGAGTAGCGATTGTTGCTTAGAATTAACAGATTGGGGTCTCGGTGCGATTTCTTTCTTCAATTATCCACTTGAGATTGCAACTATTAAAGTTTATGTGGCATTCTGTTGCGATTTCAAATTCGGGGTTTAGCTAGGAAAGCTGACTCAAATCCACTAACAGATTATCTTGGTTCAAAACAAGTGGTTTTGATAAGCAGCTCAATTCAAGAAGAGATTATCAGAAAATGGGATTACTAAGGTTAATAAAATGGGATGTGTGAACAGTTTTGAATAAATGACTTTATAGTCGGAGGCACAACTAAACGGAGGTGATTGATTATAAGTCTCACACAATCATTCTAAAATTGTGGAGGTCATCAATTTAGTACATATTGCACAAATTATCTATTGTATATATCACACCCCTAAGTGTGCATTCGGTCTATTGGTGGCACTAAGTCAACTCCTAGGAATATTTATAAATGCTAACAATAGTCAAAACTTAAAGCCTCAGAAGCGAAAAAGAGAGAAAGTGACAAGCCTCAGAAATATAGTCAAAAAAGATATAATAATTAGTAACCAAAGTATAATGTGTAGGGATTTGGAATCAGAATCAGGAATAAATATTTAGGAAAACAGCCTTCCCTCCACTAAAATGGTTTCCGTTGACGCTTTTACTGCTGGGCGCCTCCGCATGGAGCCTTCGCCGTGGAGCCAGAGTATGAAGCTACGTAAAAGCACGAAAATTTCAATTGTCCTGATTTTCTTTCCCCCAATTATGATAAAAAATACCATAATGGCGGAATATATTTTCATGGGGGCTATAATGTGAAGGAACAAAAATAACACAAAATCAAAAACAAAGATCTCAAAAGATATGGGCTTCTCACAAAAAAGCTAGCGTGCAACGAAAATTTAATTAATTTTTAGCTTCGCAAGAATGGCATAATTTGTTTGTTTCTGTGTCAGTCATGTAGATAAACTTCAAATATTTATCGTTATCATACATATTAAACTAGACAAGATGCATCCGCGAAAAAAATTCATTAGGAACAAGAAAACATTAAGCAGTTGGGAAGGCGAAAGGTTCAATTTTGAGTGCTTGTTGGCTTCCAAAAAGCATCAGAGAAAAATTGATGTTTTCTGGAGATATAATACTGACAATAACTGGTCTAATTACTTAAAATCTAACGAGAATTTTTCCAGAATTGTAAATAGAAGCAGGACATTCAAATGAAAAACGCTTTTTAATAACTACACTTTATAATAAACAAACAAAAATTTATCAACAAAATGAGAAGCTACTTACAAGTCTCTAATAAAATTACCACTTTGAAGAACTGTTTCATCGAAATGAATTCAGACAAGTATGAATTAGCAGAATTTTTAATTTTCTCCTTTAATGACTTTGGTCACTTTACCAGAGCAAAAACATCTCTTCTTGCAATGACTACACCTAATTGCGAAACGTTTGTGTTTCAAAACATTGAAGTTGGTGTGTTCTCCAAAAACAAATTTTTGGATTATGAACAGTTCCTCAATGTTCAACCAAAGATGCAATGTGTGTAATTGCTCCACATTTTGCTTACTTACTTAACGAAAGCATACAGCACAAATTTTTGCCAGCCAGTTGAAGGTTGCTAATATTACGCTTCTATTAAACAACCTGACCGCTATGTTCTTATAAATAGGACGCATAGCAGTCACTGACGCATTTTCCAACGTTTTTGTGAAAAAAATACATAAACATTTATTAGATTATCTTCTGAATCAGAACATTAAGAGGATTGTACAGTTCGGAATTAGAATAAACTTTAACTAGCGATGTCTTACTTTTACTGACCCAGTTGATTAAAAAACTGATGAAAAAATGCAATACGTGCGGCTTTATTAGACTTATCAAAACTTTTTGAAACTATTTCTCATAAAAGCCGTCTTCAAAAACTGAAAAAAGTGAGTTTTATTCTTTGGGCGAAATTATTTAACTAATAGGTATCAGCGAGAAAGCGTCAAAAAATTTCAATTTAGTTTGCACTATTTGAAACAAGGCGTGCATCAAGGAACGTTAATTGGTCCACTACTTTTTAATTTATACGCTAACGACCTCAAAAACTATGAAGCAAAAATGATACATTATGCAAAGGATTGAGTCTTATTTTCTTTAGGTGAAATAAGACTCTTCGCATGATCGGAGAGACTTAACAAACTTAGCTCTTATTTAAAAATCATGAAGTAAACTTGAACGAACAGAAAAAAGGGTTTATCAAATTTAAATCAAGTGTAGATTTAAACCCAAAGAATGCAAATTTTTTTTTAGTTGACAATAAAACTGTTATTAAAAATAAATGCAAGTATCTTGGCTAAATAATTGATATTAAATTTCAGTTTGAATTTCAAAGTCTAAAAAGTCTGCAAAAATGGCTGTAATTATAACCATTAAATCAATAACGATTCAACTCCAAACAAAGTTTTTGGAAACTCTTTTCAAGTCGATTGTGCTATCGTATTTAGATTATTCGGCGCTATTTATGTAAAAGTTAAGAACAGTTTAATCTCTTTGCTTTCTCGGCAATTAAAGTGGGGATTGGAAACAAAGTTTTTCCGGTCTAAATATAAAAACTTGTGGGATTTGAGAATCAACAAAATTATTTAATGTATTCAACAACGAAATGAAATACGCTCGTATTCGCTTTTTTGCGAATGCATCATCAATCAAAAGCTAGCATTCAAAAGCAACTTGTAGCTTCCAAGTGCGTATTATCATATTTTTAGACGGACGAAAAAAAAATTGTTTACCAAGATCATAGGTCGATTACCTATCTCAACAATTCGTTTTTTCACAAACAGCTGGAACATTGTAGATATTTTTTGACCGTAGTTTTTGAAACTTTACTGGAATCTAACCATTCAGCTCAGAACTTGATTTAAGCGGCAGAGTGCAGTAATGTTTTCTTCAAAATTTTTTATGTCAAATTGTTTGTTTTTACACCGTTTGACCGAAAAATCAATTGTTTGTATATTTTATAGAATGGGTGAAGTTAAAGCGTCTTGGATCTTAATGTCTGAAAAAAAAACATGAAAGTCATTGGATGCAGTGGATGCAGCCTTTGATGGGACAGCAACTGTGCTGAGATAGACACTGCAGACATCAAAGTCCTCACAAAACACAGAACAGTCCACTGGTTCTGCAACACATATGAAATAAAGCAGCAACAACGGAATCTCGACAAGGAACTTCGACATGTTGAATCAATGATCATCAAAAATACCCAGCAACTCCAGACCGATTCATTGAAAATATAATTAAAATGCAAGAATTCATCACCGAAATAAAAAAGTATATACCCAAACATCGAAAAACCTTATACGTAGAATCACTGCGATCTGTATTATCGGTAGCACCAGAAAAGCAGCTTATTTCCTGTAAAGTCACCTAACCGCTTCGTGATCCAGATAAAATAGTAATAGTTGCACACACTGCTAATTATGCGAATAACATCCCGATCAACATTTCGAGAATTTGTATAACATTCTCTATTAAAAATGTGCTCTACGCATTCAATACGGCAAGAGCAAACATTCAGGTAGAGTTTCCAACTGTCTATCACAACTGGAAAACAGAGTGCTTGGGATAAAATATCCAGGCCCGAAATTTAGTCAAAGCACCTAATAAAGCGGTACTGATCCACAGGGTACCAACTATCGAAGAGAATGAAATTGAACAAAATTAGGCACCAAACTGCGCTGAAATGAAAACTATCAGATTTGTCAATAAAGGGGGCATTGCCCTCTCCAATATCAAGCTATTTTTCCCCAACTACTGCACAAACAGAGGAGGCGCTGACTTCAGGTTTCATCATCGACTCTATCTTCTAACGACCCATACGAGTTGAAAAACAAAGCCTCAAATTTATACGATGCTTTGAATAACAAAACTTGGGCATGCCAATGTGAACTGCAAATCGATTGCTCCTGCAAATCCATTAATCCTGCAGATACTGCTGTTAAGAACACAGTATTAAAGACTGCCCGAGCAAATTAAGATCAACAAAAAGCTCAAACCGTCACAAAGTGCATCCTTTAAACTCTGAAGACTGCTCTATTATCATCAAAGACTCTGTGACATTGTCTCAATCTCGAAGTGTAGATCCGTAAACAGAACTGCAGAAACAAAGCATACAAAAAATGGGTGATTCCTCGATCAAGCAGAGCAACACGTGTGAATAAGTAATCACTCAAAAACTGCCGTTAAAAGATAAAACCTTTAATAACAAATCAAAAATAGTTGCACTGAAGGATACCAGAAAGCCCAAGACATCAACTACCTTGAAAATTAGTTCACAGAATCCTGTTTTCTGGGCCTTGGAGTTGCGATGCTGATTGGTAAATCAGTTTTACATGCCCGTATAACGGAGCTAGAACTCAAACACTTTTCTCTTTGGATAACTATGCTCTTGGACAATACCATGCTACTGGTGTTGACTGCCTACACTCGACCACAATCCAATGATCACAAGCAGAAGTTGGTTAACTAAAGAAAAAACCATTCGACTATGCAAACAAAAATAGACTTGAATGCATCATCTTTCTAGGGGGTTTCAATGCTCGAGATTGGTCCTGGAAAAACTCGAAGTACAATTCACTCCGGAAAATTTATATGATAACCTCAACCATCTAGTAACGATCCTCAACGATGAACCATCCACATTCTCTCCAAAAGCTGCAAGAGTATGATCGACCTGTGCTTTCTTCGAGGCACAATCAGCAACTCAAAAACATATTTTTGACACCAATGGTGAAACGGAACTATTCACATGTGCTCCTTTGGTGGGACATGTCCGAGTAATTGTTATACTACACTGACACGTCGATCGCGCCCAGATAATTACAAAACCATGGTTTGCAAAAGGCAATTCTGAAAATTGGTCACAGACACTCGAGATATTGTACAGTTCAGTTCAAGGGCAAACGTTCCCCTTACCCGGGTCACCATCAAGGAGGCTATCCAGACTGCAATAGGAGAACATACACTTACAAAGAAACTTTGCACACAGGAGAAACCGTTCTGGAATAAGCTACTCACAGAAGTGAGCAACGGAATTAGGGAACGTACGTAAAGCATTTAAGCACAATTCCTCTTCTAAAAATGATAGCGCTATAGAAAAAGAGAAAAAGTTTCCAGAATTCGTTAAGAAACAAAGCAGCAAACTAGAAGATCTTGGTCACTAACGTAGTAAAAATTCTGAACACTCCTTCAATAAATTCTTTGGTCATCAGCCAGAAAGTGTTTGGACCAGTTAGCAACCAGAACGAAGAAATAATCACTGCAACTGAAAACATTCAATGGAGTTCAGAAGGAATTTTTTTGGGACGAGTGAACACCAGAACCAACATTTAATATTATGAGGACAACCATTTCAACATGATAAATGAAAACGTGCAAAAACTTCAAGAATGCCTACAACAGGCCTTGCTTGATGATGATATCGGAGAAAACGAAACTGAGACAGCTATTCTAAACGGCACTAAATGCTCCTCAATGGGCAATGACGATTTCCATCTAAGAATTTTCGAGAATCTCGTCCTCAATTTCAAGAGCTGGCGTCTGCAGCTTCACATTAAAAGTTTTCAGAAATCGAATAGACCCTGGAGGAAAGCAAGGATATCGTTCATCAGAAATGTGAACAAAACATCTTACCTTCATTGCTCTAGCTTCAGTCTTCTGTCTATCAGCAGTCATACTGGTAAAATTTTGAGAGAATAATTGAACACACGTTGAGGAATTGGCTCGAAGCAAACAATTGCATAAACGCTACCCATCAAGGCTTCCGATTCAAGAATAATACAATAAAGACAATTCATCATATCAAAGTTCTGATAGAAAAAATTTTTCGCACTACTACATTTTTCTCAGCCCTACTAAACGTCAACATGAAAAAACCGTTGGATAGCGTTTGCATAAAAAGAATGGCGTATAAGTTGAAAGCGAAGGGAGTGGTTGGAAAACTATTTGCCGTCTTGCAAAATGTTTTAAAAAAACAAATTCATTACATACAAATCTAGAAACATGACACTTTGGAATTGAAATTAAGACTGGATTAACACATGGCAGCTTACTCTCCCGTGTGTTAATCATCTTGTACATCGCCGTTTCCTTGAAAGACTGGAAATCACACTTCAAACTTCCGGATGACTGTTCGATACTAAAAGAAGCAAAGACAATTGAAGTTCTAGACGCGCAGCTCAACAATGCCTTTCGTGACATTGAGAACCATTGCTGCAAACAGAAAATGGCCGTAAACGGCAAATGCTCTTGAGTTGCTCACCAACAGTCATAAAGTAGCAGCTGTGGAAGGTGAAATCTGAAAAATTCAACAAAGGACCAAACAGTTTAGTATTAAAATTGACGACAAAGTGGAATACAAGGAGCACGCCCGGTCAGTCATAACTAATGGGGACCTGGAACCACATCATAAGCAAATTATCCCGGAGGTGTGGACAACCATATGTATAACAAACTGTGACCTTGATCACGAACTCTGTCGAACTGCAAGACTAAACCTATCATTTAACTGATATTACTAACGATACTGCGACCGATCTTCCCCTACAACAGACGAGGCGGCTGAAACCTTCGCCCGCAAGGAGGTTCTCAAAAAGAAGCTATATACTTTAGTTTAAAGAGTTGAGAACATTCCGGTTCCACATGTACCACTTTGTTTTTCAAAATTTGAAAACCATGTCAAAGTTTCCCAAGTAAAAAGAAACTAGCATATGTAACACCAAATTTCGAAAAAGATGACAAATTGGATAGCAGAAGCTATTGACCAACTTCTCTAACTCCGAGTTTGCAAAAGTTTTTGAGCACCTACTTCTGACACAGTTGACGAATTTCATTAAAAAGAATAAGTTTATAAAAAATGCAATTAAGGTTTCAGAAAAATAGTCAAAAATCGATACGGTATTACAGATGTTTTACAGAGTTTTTTTTTCTAAATAAGAAAATAGCAAGGAAACAGTTGCTATTTGTAAAGGTCTTGCAAATTCTTTTTTTAAGTTGCGGATATCATTTTTCTTAAAAGTATGAAGTGTATACAGTTCAATTTTTCCCATGCAACTAACCATCCATTCCGGCGACAAAATTGCGGTTTTTTTCTGCGGTTGGCAAACCTTGCCAACTGCAGACAAAAAATTAAATTTTAATGAGATGTTGTCTGATTTTGAGATTAAGGACTGCGGTGTGCCACAGGGAAGTGTTTTAGGACAACTCAATTTTGTTTTATATGTTTATATATTTTTCATCTTGACTAAACACAACAGAGAAAAAAATTCACTTCAAAGGAGACACCGGTTTTGTCTCTTTTGGAAAAAAAAGTAGCTTGCGCGGAAAATTCAAACAAATTTTACAAAAAACAGGAGAATAGGTTGAGATGGATAAAATAACTTACGAACAAAACCGAAATAATCTCTTAATTTCGATGAGCAGCTTGATAAAACCTAAAGAAAAAGATGGATCATGCTATAAGATCTATAGTGGCCGCCCGTGCGCAATACTATATGTCTTTGGCTAGTTGAGCGTGGTAATTGGTTAAAATGCGAAGTTAGAAGTTAAATCGTAAGTAGTTTATGGTGAAGAAAAGTTGTTTTAAATAGACTAAGATTTAATAGAGTAGTTAGCTCTTATGGTAAGTTTGGTGTTCAATGGATGAATTTAATCATCTCTTTGTTCGGCACATAATATTAGTTCTGTCATCGTGGTAAATTAACCAAGTCAACAAAGCTATGTCAGTTTTGTTTAATTCGCTCGAAGTCCGAGCTGTGTCTAATCACAGGTCTATTTTCTTTTCTGACACCCATCAGTCTTGTGTCAGTCATAGATCAGGTAATAAGTCAAGTTTTATACTAAATCTTCAACCTTGAGACCCAAGGTTCTTAGTACATCTTTTTATATACGTGTGACACTCTCAATGGCCCCTCTTAACAAGAATAGAGTGCACCACTCAGTCAAAATTAATCATTATTTTGGTACACAGATCTTGTTATGTGACGCTCTTACTATACTAAAAGTTTGTAGATTCATTTGGACAGTTTAATTATCAATTTTGGCTGTTCATAATTTTTTCTGCCTCGTCATGTCCAAATATGTTGTACGCTTCCCGTGCCGCATCATTTGTCAGAATTTAAAGTTCCTGGCTGATAGTCTTTAAGAATTCTTCGTCTCCACCAGCATCAAGGTGTGTCAACAGGCTCATTTTGTGATAGTGTTTCTTGATTTGATCTTTTGAAGGAGAATTATTTTCCGACAAAATCTCCTATAGCGTTGCAGGCCGGATCATAATTTTTTTGTTCCAAATCTCGGATACACATTTCTCTGTAGCCTTTATTCTAGTTTTTTCGTTTCTAAGAGTAATCTTTTGTCGATCAATGAGAGAATCCCTTTTTCGGCATTCGTCGGCCAAATACTTATTGAAGTGTTCCAGCTGCTCAAGCTCTGACTTCAATTGGTCATTCCCTTTCTCCATGTTCTTGATCGCTTCGCCCTTCTTAGCAGCTTTGGCTTTAAAATCGACCAACTCTTGCTTCAATACCTCAATGGATTGCTCCTTTTCAGCATTTCTGACTGTTGCTGCCTTTAAGTTCTCTCGTAACTCCTCACACTCGGCGCTCCATTTGCACAAAGTTTCTTTTGTTGCCTCTTTGGTCTTGTTGCATCAGTTATCCAGTTCCTGTCGTAGCTCGACGAGGTCTTTTTGAAGTGAAGAGGGAGTACTCTTCAACTTCTCTAACTGTAAGCACTGGTTTTGCAGGTCCACTTCAATCTGCAGAGCATGCGACCGAATATTGTCTGTTGCCAGATGTTCTAGTGTAGATACTTTCCGAGTCCGCGCCAAACATGATTCCACTCGATACAGTCCTGGGGAGATCTCGGAAATAACTTTCCACAATTCTGGCATGTAGTACACATATTAACCAAACTGTGGAATCTCGTTACCCGCTATATTGTATAACAAACACTTTTTGCTTCCAAAGTTTCTGAATATTTTCAGTCTTGAACTCAAAATTTTTCCTTTTTTCCTTTCTTTTTTTGGTCTCGCACTTAAGACGTTCCCGTTCAAGACACTTTTTACTGTTCTCGAACTCAAGACGATTTTTTTGGTCTTGAACTCGAGACGTTGCCCTTTCTTCCTTTTTTGGTCTTGAACTGAAGACAATATTTTGATCTCGAACTCGAGACGTTCCTTCATTTTTTTGCTCTTGACCTTAAGAAAACCTATTTTCCCTTTTCTTTCTTTTTTTCTTTTTTTAAACAATTGACCCTTTTAAAGACTCTTTTTCTCCAAATATTTTTTTTTGTTCTCGGCGTTCGTTTTTTAATTTGAGTAATTGATTATACATACGTTTCCCGTTATGTAGTCAAGGCTCTGCAATAGTTGTCGCCAAGACGCTCCATTTTTAACTAATCCTAAACAGATGAACAATTTAGGAAAGTTTTTCACAAATTGAAAAATGATGTAGACAGTTAAGAATGACACAGCAATATCCTTCGCTTTCAACGAAATGTATAAATTGTTTAATAATTGTTTATTCAATTCCAAAAAATTGTTATTTCAGTTGTTAGATTGAATTGTTGTTGGAACTGGTCGTTCCAGTGAACAAAATTTTTATGAATCTATTTTCCATCCGAATCTCGGAATGCTTCCCGACTGATAATTCATTTACTATTATGTCGAATTGTTCGAGCAATTGGACTCTATTTTACGTCTGATTCAGAGAAAAGGCTGCGATGCAAGTTTCCGTCACTTACATTTAAGTTACTATTCATCAACCAATGATATATCTCAAAATTGAATTTCTTCAGCGTTTCTCCATATTGTTGGAAACTGCCGTTTCTAATTTGACAACATTTGGGTACAGCGGGTTGAATGCAGCGGTTGTATAATTATGATACAAAATTGTTTTAATAGGATCCATATATCTTATAGAAGAAGAATTCTGACCCTCTACTAACACGGGAACTTCTTCTGTGCAAAAAGGAAGATTAGTTATTGTTGCTGCCATCTTGGCACGTTTATGAACATATAACACAGATCCTGCTCTTTCGACTTGAGTTCCTTTCTCGAAGAGCGTGGATTATGCTATAAGATCTATAGTAGCCGCCCGTGCACAATACTATATGTCTTAGGCTATTTGAGCGTGGTACTTGGTTAAAATGCGAAGTTAGATGTTAAATTGTTAAGTAGTTTATGGTGAAGAAAAGTTGTTTTAAATAGACTAAGATTTAATAGAGTGGTTAGCTCTGATGGTAAGTTTGGTGTTCAATGGATGAATTTAATCATCTCTTTGTTCGGTACCCAAAATTATTTCTATCATCGTGGTAAATTAACCAAGTCAACAAACTATGTCAGTGTCGTTTATTTCGCTCGAAGTCCGAGTTTTGTCTAATCACAGGTCTATTTTATTTTCTGATACCTACCAATCTTGTGTCAATCATAAATCAGGTAATAACTCAACTTTTAAACTAAATCTTTAACCTTGAAACCCAAGGTTCTTAGTACATCATTTTATATGCGTGTGACACTCTCAATGGCCCCTCGTAACAAGAATAGAGTGCACCACTCAGTCAAAATTAATCATTATTTTCGTTCACAGATCTTGTTATGTGAAGCTCTTACTATACAAAAAGTTTGTAGTTTCGTATGGAGAGTTTAATTATCAATTTTGGCTGTTCATAATTTTTTCTGCCTCGTCATGTCCAAATATGTTGTACGCTTCCCGTGCCGCATCATTTGTCAGAATTTAAAGTTCCTGGCTGATAGTCCTTAAGAATTTTTCGTCTCCACCAGCATCAAGGTGTGTCAACAGGCTCATTTTGTGATAGTGTTTCTTGATTTGATCTTTTGAAGCAGAACTGTTTTCCGACAAAATCACCTATAGCGTTGCAGGCCGGATCATAATTTTTTTGTTTCAATTCTCGGATACACATTTCTCTGTAGCCTTTATTCTAGTTTTTTCGTTTCTAAGAGTAATCTTTTGTCGATCAATGAGAGAATCTTTTTTTCGGCATTCGTCGGCCAAATACTGATTGAAGTTTTCCAGCTGCTCAAGCTCTGACCTCAATTGGTCATTCCTTTTCTCCATGTTCTTGACCGCTTAGCCCTTTTTAGGAGCTTTGGCTTTCAAATCGACCAACTCTTGCTTCAATACCTCAATGGATTGCTCCTTTTCAGCATTTCTGACTGCTGCTGCCTTTAAGTTCTCTCGTAACTCCTCACACTCGACGCTCCATTTGCACAAAATTTCTTTTGTTGCCTCTTTGGTCTTGTTGCATCAGTTATCCAGTTCCAGTCGTAGCTCGACGAGGTCTTTTTGAAGTGAAGAGGGAGTACTCTTCAACTTCTCTAACTGTAAGCACTGGTTTTGCAGTTCCACTTCAATCTGCAGAGCATGCGACCGAATATTGTCTGTTGCCAGATGTTCTAGTGTAGATACTTTCCGAGTCCGCGCCAAACACGATTCCACTCGATACACTCCTGGGGAGATCTCAGAAATAACTTTCCACAATTCTGGCATGTAGTACACATATTAGCCAATCTGTGGAATCTCGTTACCCGCTATATTGTATAACAAACAATTTTTGCTTCCAAAATTTCTGAATATTTTCAATCTTGAACTCAAAATTTTGCTTTTTTTCCTTTCTTTTTTTTGGTCTCGCACTTAAGACGTTCCCGTTCAAGACATTTTTTTCTGTTCTCAAACTCACGACCATTTTTTTGGTCTCGAACTCGACATGTTGCCCTTTCTTCCTTTTTTGGTCTTGAACTCAAGACAAGTTTTTTTGGTCTCGAACTCGAGACGTTCCTTTCTTTTGTTGCTCTTGACCTCAAGACAGCTTATTTTCTCCCTTTTCTTTCTTTTTTTTAATTTTTTTTTAAACAATTGACTCTTTTAAGGACTCTTTTTCTTCAAATATTTTCTTTTGTTCTCGGCGTTCATTTATTAATTTGAGTAATTGATTATACATACGTGTTCCCGTTATGTAGTCAAGATTCCTTTCTAGTTTTGGTCTCGCACTTAAGACGTTCCCGTTCAAGACATTTTTTACTGTTCTCGAACTCAAATTGATTTTTTTGGTCTTGAACTCGAGACGTTGCCCTTTCTTCCTTTTTTGGTCTTGAACTCAAGACAACTTTTTTTGGTCTCGAACTCGAGACGTTCCTTCCTTTTGTTGCTCTTGACCTCAAGACAACTTATTTTCCCTTTTCTTTCTTTTTTTTTAATTTTTTTTTAAACAATTGACTCTTTTAAGGACTCTTTTTCTTCAAATATTTTCTTTTGTTCTCGGCGTTCAATTATTAATTTGAGTAATTGATTATACATACGTGTTCCCGTTATGTAGTCAAGATTCCTTTCTAGTTTTGGTCTCGCACTTAAGACGTTCCCGTTCAAGACATTTTTTATTGTTCTCGAACTCAAGACGTTTTTTTTGGTCTTGAACTCGAGACGTTGCCCTTTCTTCCTTTTTTGGTCTTGAACTGAAGACAATATTTTGATCTCGAACTCGAGACGTTCCTTCATTTTTTTGCTCTTGAACTCAAGAGAACCTATTTTCCTTTTTCTTTCTTTTTTTCTTTTTTTTAAACAATTGACTCTTTTAAAGACTCTTTTTCTTCAAATTTTTTCTTTTGTTCTCGGCGTTCGTTTATTAATTTGAGTAATTGATTATACATACGTTTCCCGTTATGTAGTCAAGGCTCTGCAATAGTTGTCGCCAAGACGCTCCATTATTAACTAATCCTAAACAGATGAACAATTAAGGAAAATTTTTCACAAATTGAAAAATGAGGTAGACTGTTAAGACTGACACAGCAATGTCCTTCGCTTTCAACCAAATGTATAAATTGTTTAAAAATTGTTTATTAAGTTCCGAAAAATTGTTATTTCGTTTGTTAGAATGAATTGTTGTTGGAACTGGTCGTTCCAGTGATCAAACTTTTTAAGAATCTATTTTCCATCCGAATATTGGAATGCTTCCCGACTGATAATTCCTTTACTATTATGTCGAATTGTTCGAGCAATTGGACTCTATTTTACGTCTGATGCAGAGAAAAGGATGCGATGCGAGTTTCCGTCACTTACATTCAAGTTACTATTCATCAACCACTGATATATCTCACAATTGAATTTCTTCAGCGTTGACATAATTGGTTTCGCTGGCCTGTCGTAAAAATTTTTCAGTTACCGACCTGTTGACTTTAAAGGTCTTATGTCCAAAATTTGGTATGGCAATTTTTTTTCTCGCAAATATTCCTACAAACTCCCTCATTTATTGGTTATATTGATTTAAGTAGTCTTGAATTTTCTGTGAGAAAAACAACATTGTCATATACGTTGCTTTTTAAAGTGCCGACACTGTATATACCGCTTCATACATGCAAAAATTTACTTTTATCCCAGGTTGAACCTCAGCATATATCAAATCACCTTCTTCTTTTGTTTTCGCAACTCGAATTTTGTTATCACATTTTTTACTGTGATCTAGAGAATAGATCTTTGCTGATACGATTTTGTCAAAATCATAATCGTATTACTTGATACAATGTGATCGAGAAGCAAAAATAGCTAGCAATTCCAGATACAAACATAGTGATACTCCATCACACGTTGCGCCGGACGAACTCGCCTTTCTTTTCGATTCCATTATTTCGTTCTGGATTTTCCTCAAAAAAATCATCAGTTTCCTGACTGCTAAAGTACTCTTCATCTTGCTCAGTAAAGTAATTCTTGAATTTCTCAGGCATCGATTTTAATCGGCTGCTAGACCTTGTAGCCTCTTTTGGTGCCTTGGGATCACTATTAATCTTTTTGTCAGTACTTTTTGTTTTACTACTAGACTCCTGTGGCTTTTTTCAGTTTTTCGAATTTTCGTTCCTGCTGATTTTTTTCCAGTGTACTCTGTAGGTTTTGATGAAGTTGCACCTCCTCCCTTGGCAACATTTTTTGCCTTCTCCTGTCCTTTAGAGGTTTCTTGCTCTGATGCTTTAGCTTCATTCTCAGACGTGTCATTTGTAGCATTTAGTGAATCGTTAGCATCCTCAGCTTAAAATTCTCAATTTAAACTTTCAACTGTTATGTATGGTCCTCTATAGAAAGAAGTAAATTTTCTTGTTTCTCCTTTTTAACCGTTGGTTTGGAAACTAACACTTCTTCGCCAACTTTATAGCTGGGCCCATACTTACTGCGATCATAATAGGTCTTCTGGTGCTCTTGTTTGACATCCATATATTCTCGCATCAACTGATGCGTTTCCTGTAGTTTCTGTTTCATTGTGAAAACATAGACACTTGGTGTTGCATATGTTGCGGTATGTTGTATGCTATAGATGCAGTCTATAGGTAGCGACAGTGGAAAACCCAGTACCACATACGCTGGGCTGTAATTTGTTACACTATGGATTGATCATCGGCAGGTCATCATCGCTAAACTTAGAAATTTGGTCCAATGATATTTATATGGGGCTATGTATTTGGAGAGACATTCTTCTTTTGTCCAATTTGTTTTTTTAATCATCGCGTTCCCTTGTGGGTGGAAGGACGTTGTTGATGTCCACTGAATTCCTAGTTCACTGCAAAGACTACGAAATAACTTTGATAAAAGTTCAACCCTTGGTCACTGTGTATATTGTCTGGACAGCCGATTCTCACTATCCAGTGTTCAACAAACCTTCGTGACACGGTTTTTGCCTCATGATTGGGTAAAGCTACGGCTTCCTACCACTTACTGAATTGATCACCAGTGGGCATAATGTACTTGTTTTCCTGAGTTTTGGGAAGTGGACCCATTATATCAAGAAATACTTGCCAAAACGGATGACTAACTTTCGATTTTGTGAGTGAATGCCGATGTTTCTGCTTATCTTTTTTAGGCATACGTAACAGCTTTCCATCCAATTTCTTACGTCCCTTCTCATGCACGGCCAGTAAAACCTTTCTCAAGACCTTTGGTATGTTTTCTCAATCCCAAAGTGACCTGCGCTAGGAGAGTCATGCAACAGCTCGAGAACGTTAGACACTCTCTCCCATGGTACAAGCATTTGGTAAAGAGTCTTTGGTAAAAAGTTTGGTTTCGTTTGGTGTATATGTTACAAAATTCCGTCTATGAGACAAGGATTTGTATAATGAACACAGTATTTCAATAACTTTATTGATGCTCCATTTTTCATTTGCCGTAGTTCCGGTCTTTTTTTGTTTAGTACTCAGTATTATACATCTTTGGTTAGTTTGTCATTTTGCTGAAAATCTCGCAGTTTTACTCTCTGCAGTTTGTCTAACTGCCAACCTCGACTACCATAATCGGTATTGTCTTGCTCTGCGTCAATCGCAATAGCGTTAACAAAAGCTGTTTATTCATCGTGTTCTGTGTTTATGCGCGATAAACAGTCAGCGTGTGGGTTTTTTGCCTGTTCTATGATTGATGACCAAGTTAAATTGCCCAAGTTTCTCTATCCATCTTGCAACCATACCGCTTGATTGTTTAAAACTCTATATCCAGACAAGAGCCCGGTGGTCTGTTATAATTAAATAGTGCTGACCTAGTAAAGAGTTTTTAAATTGTTGAGTAAAATGAACGATTTCAAATAATTCCCGCCTAGTGGTTGAATAATCTCGCTGTCTTTTATTCAGAGTTTTGCTAGCATATGCAGTAACTCTATCCTCCGTTCCTTGCTTTTGTTTAAGAATTGCTGCAATTCATCTCAACGAAGCATCCGTAGTTAATGTACACGGATCCCTATCGTTTGAATATCCTAAAACTGGGGCGTCCAAAAGCTTTTTTAACTCATTTACCGCTTTTTCCCACTCTGTACTCCATTCAAATTTATTTGACTGATTCAGTATACTGTAAAGAGTTTCTGCTGTTTTTCCGAAATCCGGAATAAATTTCCGATAATAGCCCAAAAGGCCTAGAAAGGCACTGACTTCCTTCAAGGATGATGAATATTTCATTCTTTCTACTGCTCTTAGTTTCTCTGGGTCGACATGGACTCCACTCTCGGATATAATGTGCCCCAAGAAACTGACAAGTTTTTGGAAAAAAATGCATTCTGATCCCTTAATCTTTAATCCATTCTCCGCTAAACGTTGGAAAACCAGTTCTAATCGTTTCAGATGTTCGTCAAAATCTCTTCAGAAAACGACAACGTCATGCAGATACACTAATTCCATTTCGTGAGAGAGGCCAGCAAAAATTAACTCCATTAGGTTTTGAAAAGCCCCGGAACAGACGCTAGTCCCATAGGGAGTCTTTACCACTTATTCAGGCCTAGAGGCGTTATAGAAGCTGTTAAATTCTGACTCTCTTCCTCGATCGCCATCTGAAAGTATCTCGACAAGAGATCTATGTTCGAGAAGTACATGTTTTCCTCCAGTGAATCAATAACCTCATTAATTTTTGGTAAAGTCCAGCATATTTTTTTTATTTGTTTGTTCAGACCACGATAGTCTACAAGCAAGCAATAGGTTCCATCCTTTTTTGGTACAAATAATGATGGTGCGCCTAGTCAGAATCAGTTGGTTTGACTAAAACGTCTCGTTCCAAGTCTTCAACAATATTTTTCATGGCTTTTCTTTTCTCAAAGCTCATGCTGCTGTATATACGTCTGAATGGCACAGCATCCTTTTTTTTATTTTAGTTTATGATAATATCGGTTGCAAAATCCCATATCATATAAGTTTAGCGAAAATATTACTTCATATTTTGTGCAAAGTTACCTAACTTTTGCAAATTCCTCACAAGACAAGCTCATTGAACTTGAGTTTACATGCTTCTCAAAATCAAATTCATCTCTTATTCATCTGTTTTTGTCAGGGTCATTTGGTTGCATTCTTGAAATTTTTTGCACATGCGATTCTCGCACTTTATGAACTTTCTTTGGTTCTAATGTAGCATTCAGAAATCAAAATCATACGACATTATCAATCATGTCATTCAGCGATCTCGCTATGAACAACTGCGATTTGTTTTCAAATTCATTCATGGGTTCGACTATAATATCTGTTTGCTGTGTTATGTTACCTTCTTCATCGATAATTTTCCATTAAGGAAACCTGTGCAGCGACAAAGTAATTCGTGATCCTCAGCAGCAATTAAAAACAGATTCTTATTACTTCATTGTGATCGGGACAATTTTAATGCTTTCCCAATTATCTCGCAAAAGAATTCTTTTTTTCTGGGTTTAAAATACAGTCAAAATAATATAAGAATTCCATGCTCAATAAAAAAAGCGTTATCTCAATTTTGGTGAATGGAAACTCAACTGTTATTCCAGATGAAAATTTCTGAACCTGAATAGCTGTTAAAAATTTTACAGGCATTTGTTCATTGTTGGCAGCTATTATATTTTTATTGCACACTCATTATTCAATCATTATTTTTGGCAAACAGGGCCTCCACTGGGCTGTTTCAGCCGCGCAAAGTTTTTACGTAGCTAGCTGAAATTGAAGCCCTGCCATCTTCAGCTAATTCTCGCTTAAATACGGGCAATTTCGTTTGAAAGGATTTGGACTCCCATATTCAAAACAATTCTTGCATTAGTTAGATGCATGATTTCGCTGACCGCAACGGCAACCTTTTTTCTCTCAAAACTCACCGCTATCTATGACTGCTCGGCACAACTCTCGTGCGACCAATCTCGGCTTCTGTTCTCGCCTCCTATTGTTGGCGATCGCGCTCTACTGTTGCAATTGGTTCGTCTATTATCAGCGCTGCTTCTGTTATAGCTACTATAGTTTCTATTTCTATTTCGGGTTTCTCTTGAAATACGCTCATTTCCGCGCAAAAACTTTTTTGGCCTCTCTCTTTGCGATGAAAAATTTTGATTATCTGCCTGTTAGATTGGTTAGTCTGCAGTGCTCGCACTAAATCTTTAGTCGAATTAACTAGTTGAGTGTTTTCATTTGACTGTATGCAGTAACCCGCGGCTCAGTCTCCTCCTCCTCAATACTGGTGACGGCTTAAAAATGTAGTGCTCTTTCTAAAGCTTTGTCTAAAGTCATATCCGCGTCACCAAATTTCTTTCTCAGGTCGAATCCCACCTGACTATTTTCTATGCCTTCGAGGAATCCCCTCAAAATGAGATGTTCTCTTATCTCATTAGACACCTGAGGGTATGCTTTCAAGGCTAAAATTTGCAAATCACTGAGAAAATCTGTTATTTTTTCACCCGGCTGCTGGAATCTCCTAGCTAGCCTCCCCCGAAAAATTACAGGTTTCTCATTGTAATGTTGTCTGAAAGTTTTTACGGTCTCATCATAGCTCTTCCTACTGTCCTCCGAAAGTGTACGATAGAAATCAATAGCCAACTTTCGTAGCCTTAACGCAAAATAATGCGGCCGTTCATCAATTTCGGTTTCGGCGCCGTTTACTATTTCCTTTCTTTACCACATCTGAAGTTGTGACGAGAACTCAAACTGTGTAACATAACTTTCAAAATCATTTGAACCCGTAAAAGGCTCCAGTGACAGCGTTTTTGAGGAGTGCCGCGCCATCAGTGTTTTATTTAAAAGCTGCTGTTTTTCCAATTATTTCAATAATTAAGTTCGAAAACCGAACTACTTTTGACACTCTATCACAGAAGCTTTTCAATCTTATTAACATTGTTTTTTTTTATTTTTTTCTTGTTCAATGGTGTATCTTAGTCAAATTATGTCGAATTCAATTTCATTTGATTTTGAATGCTATTTTATAATCGAAAAAATATATACGAACCAATTTACGATATTCGAAAGTTTAGGGAGTACTCACTTGAAAGTTGGAAGATGGCAGTGCTCCTTGTTGATTCCCGACACCAGTTCAAAGTTCCTATTTCGAGTCGTGATGTAAAGACGGCAGAATCGTGTCGAAAAATGGTTTTCAAACAACAAAAATAGTTTTCTTTTAGAAATCATTGCAACGCTCATTATTATAGGGTGGTGGTTTTCTATTTACTTTTAAACTCTGTCGCCACAATAGTAGCCGCCCGTGCGCAATACTCTGTGTCTGGGGCTAATTGAGCGTGGTACTTTCAATTCCAAGTTAGAAGTTAAATCGTTAAGTAGATTATTGTGAAGAAAATTTGGTTTAAATGGACTGAGATTTAATAGAATGGTTAGCTCTGACGTTGAGTTTGGTGTTTAATGAATGAATTTGATCCTGGTTTTGGTCGGTACCAAATATCGGTTCTACCATTGTTGTAAATTAACCAAAACAACAAAGATATGTCAGTTTCGTTGATTTCGATGGAAGCCTCGATTTTTGCCTAACCATATGTCTATTTCTTTTCTGACACCTCTCAACCTTGTGTCGGCCATAAATCAGGTAACAAATCAAGTTTTAAACTAAATCTTTAACCTTGAAACCCATGGTTTTTAGTACATCTTTTTTATATTCGTGTGACACTCACAGATCAATATACCCAACAAGACATTAAATTACCCTGAAAGCGCGCATTCTTTGTTTTAAATCACTTGTGCTTGCACAAATCGTTTTCGGCTATCTCTTTACAAAATTTATCTGCCCAAACGCCTCAATCGACAGATTAATTGGGGTTTAAAGGTTTTTCTACGCACAAAGTATGACAAATCCAGAGATCTGCTAAATCAGGCAAAGGTCCTGCCACCTGAGCTAATAATAGCAAAAATGTCTATAATCAAAATTCCTTATGATATAGCAAGACCGGAAAACCAACTTTGGAATGAATTTGATTGTTCGTCAATGTGTACAAAAATGGAATGAGTTACCACAGTGGCTCCGCTTGGCAAAAAATGAAAACGCTTTTAAGAAAACGCTGAATGATTTCTTGCTATGATAACTTTGAAAAATTTCTTTGAATTTTAAAGTTCTTCTTATCTTTTGGAAGAAAACCATTGAAAGAAAATTTTATAGTGATTCTCCAAGAAAATTGATTGATGTTTATGTTTGGATAATTAGTAGTAATAATGAAGTATTTTTTGCTTCAAGTATATTTAAGCATATGGTTTTATAATTTTAATTTACTTGTTGCAAAGAAAATGAAATTTGCTTAATCTAATCAGAAAAATCAGCAATATAGGACCTGAACTATTTGACAGAGTTTTATGATTTGAACTGTTCTGTAGTTATGTAGAAAGTCGATACTCGGATGTCAAATCCCGTTCGTATTTTTTGTATCATTGTAAGAACTGCAATCCTGCACGAGCAGATGCTCGAAAGTTTACATTATTACTATAGAATGTGAAAAACGTCCTAATCTCATACCCTCATCAAACCCTCGTCAATCCGGCCTCCTCTTTCGAAACATTGTTATAATAAGCATCTCCTGGTAGATCCCTCAGCCCCTGCTCTAAGCTCAAAAATATCGTCAACCAAACATTAGGAACCAATTTTTGTGACATTTTTTTAGTACTGCTTAATTTATCTTAAATTTAGCATCGTTTTTGCATTGAAGAAAATATATTGTTCATTTGAAAATTGATCTGTGCGTCAGAAGATAAAAGCCACACAAAATCTGTCAAGTGCGAATACGATGCGTTCGAGATTCTTGGCAGTATAATTAGTGTCACATAGTGGAGATCCATGGAATTTTTGACCATAAGTTTTCTTTTAGCGCTTGTTACCAGAATTTTATATCTATAAAAAATAATTACACTAACATTAATTACAAGTTGTAGAGAAATCAATAGGAAATGGCCAGTTTTGATTTTTTTTGTAGAACCAACTGAAAAGCTTTAAATGGTATTGGGGAATAATTGAGAATAAATCTGTTATTCGCCACTGGGCAATGACAGATATCTTTCAATGAAGACCATGCTAATGTTTTATTTCAGAACCAAGTATGAGGCCTGGCAGTAACCCGCGGGCTAATCAAATGGTGCTGTCCGAGACATGGGAGAAGATCAAGAGAGGAATGGACGCCTGTTTTCATGAAAGATCCATGAAGAGATCAGATTGGATGGACCTTCAGACTCAGGTATGTTTTAATATAGGATTATATCCTTCAGATCAGAGGGTAACAACGCGTAACTGATTCCTTAGTTGCCGATCACCCAACAGCAGTCTCCAAGTACTTATATGCGAGGATTTTTAGTGCTCAAACAAATTAGTAAATAGCGCTAATGGTATTTAAATGACTTTCCCGTGCGCTAAAAGCAGTTAAAAGAGTAACAAAATATTGGTAACTTGGTTGTACAGTTCTTGAATTCGGGAACCTCCATGTTATGATGATTGAAGTTGTCAACTTCCATTGTTCAATTCAGCAATTCGGACTTCTTTCGTGCCAAATTCTTTGTTCTGGGTAAAATGAGTATTAAGCAGATCACATGTGGAGAAGTTACATGAAAATCTCAATAGTAAGCTAAAATTTTGAATAGTAATAAAAATTTTAGGATTACTAATCCAAGTGTCCGCATAAAAACAGCAAGTTAACGTTCAATATATTTCAGTGACAAGATTTGAATTTCTTTTGGTCTCTACAGGTGTTGCAGTCACACAAATTCCACCAAGTGCATGGGTCTGATTCGTTTTACCTGATTTTAAAGAATCGTTTTCCAATATTCGGGTTTGGTAATTCGGGTCATATAGAATATCGTATTTAAAATGATCATGCAACAGATTGGCCGGATGACGGGCTCGAAATAAATGATGATTGCTCCCATTACCTGGATGTCACGAGTGGTGTGCCCCAAGGATCCATCCTCGGACCCCTACTGTTCTTGATTTTTATTAATGATCTACCCAACATGAAACCTGAAATAGAAAACTAGGGCTCTGCAGATGACTTTAAAATGATCGCACAGAGCCAAACGGAATTGGAAGCTGGAACCACCCACATCGAAATGTGCAGGGAAAACCAAATGGAGGTTAATGCCTCAAAATGCAAGCTACTGAATCTAAAAGGTCAGCTTTCAGCAAGTCTAAACAAAACTGACCTGAAAGAAGCCCCAGTACAGAGAGACCTAGGGCTCCTCATCTCCTCAAATCTCAACTGGACAGAAAATTGTGAAATCCGGATCCAAAAAGCAACTGGTGCGTTTTTCCAGATAAAGCGTAACATATCAAACAAAAGCAGCATCTCAACAAAGCTACACGCCTACACAGGTTATGTTGTCCCAATCCTTACGTACTGCTCGCAAGCGTGGTATGCCAGCAAGACAAATCTATCGAAATTCGAATCACTTCAGATAAAAGCGACAAAGTGGATTGTCAATGGACAAGTATCAGAATACAAGGAACGCCTTTTAAAGCTCAAACTGCTACCACTTAGTATGTATGCTGAGATGCACGTTTTGCTACTTCTGATATCGCTAGATCGGAATGAATACAGAATTGAATTTGAAATAAAGAACAATAGACTTGCAAAAGTAGATGAAAACTTCTTCCATCGAACAAAGCACCTTTACAACATTGTCTCCCGCGTATACAGAAACTACGGCGAAGTATTCAACAAGCAAACAATAACCAACATCTGCTGGGGATACTTCACAAAAAGTTTTAATCAACTGAACAAGTGCACCTGTCGAATAATGTGCAAATGTGGAACATGTAACATCTGGAAAAAGACAAACTGAAATAGACTGACAAACACTGGGATTGGCACCCCAGGGGCAATAACCCGAAGCTTGTACTACTACTACTAAACCAGTAATAGGGATCGCATTTATTTAAGCGCAATGGAGTAAAAATAAAGGTACTTGGCCCCTTCGGTTGCGGACGTCGGTAACGATCACAAAACTTCGGCGGTCTATGTCAGTTTTCCGGACGGTATTTTTTGCAAATAACAGGCTTACGTGGAGTTCTCGGTACAAAGACAGAGGACGTATATCGAGTTGCAGATTTTCTACGTGCGCAATGAGACTGCTGCTTGTCGAGAAAAACCAGGACACTGCTTTTCGTTTTATACTCTAGAGTATTGAATTATCAGCTTTTGCAGGTTTCCTGAGAACACTCGTAGTTGAAAATTGGTTTGCATTTAAAGCACTTTCAGTTTTTTTGCATATGGAGTGCAGGGGAGCGTATCACAACAGAAGACCAAGGTCTTTTGTCACATCTGTTGTCGCGAAAATGTACCTGGGCAAGACGACCTGGTCAGTGCCTTTGAAGTAGAGACCTTTGCTTTTGGCAAGGTTAAGTGACATGAATTTCGTTGCACACCACCGCCAGATTATACAGATATCAATGTTGAGTGTTACGTGATTTGTTCCAACTATTTTATAATGATCTGCATATCCGGAAGATTTAGACATGACACTGGATGGTAGAGCGTTTGTGGAAGAAGCAGCCCGAGAGTGGAGCTACTAGACTTTCAGTGCCAACATTTGCCAGCTTTTCTTTAATTCATGCAATATTCTGTGGAATGTCTTCTGCAATTCTATGTGGAAGGTGCTGAAAATGAACTGTTGGACTCATGAACTGTTGGACTCACAAGTCACATGAATGCCTCATGTAGATATTCTATAATATTGATCGATGACCTCTTGGGTCCGAAACCATGATGTGCTCGTGTCAATTTTTGAGTGGGAAATTTGAGTTAGTTTGTCGAAAAATAACTCTTTGAGTGATTTTGGAAACGGCTTAAAGGTAATGGCGCTGCAGCTAAAAACATCCTGCTTGTCTCCGTCCATGAAAATTGGGACAATCTCGCTGATTTATCAATTTGAAAGAACTTCAGTTTTGCAAGTGAGTACGTAGAAAAGCAGACGAAGAGACCTTGGCTGTGAGTTCTATAGGTTCTTCAGAAGGGCGTTACCTGGAAAACCAGATGAAGATACCTTGGCAGTTACTTGTATAGGTTCCTGAGAAGGGCGTTCCTGATCTTGTCGGGCTCCTTGGCTTTACTGGCGTCACGTTGAAGTAGAGCGTGTCAACTTTCTTGAAACTGACGCTGCTCAGGCGGTCCTCATTTTGCTCGGATTATGCAGTAGCATAACAGTAACAAAACGAAACATTGCTCTTTGCACAATTACTGGCTGTTTAAAAATGACTGACAGCAATGACTTACACAATGGGGGTGAAATTCTGCCTGTCAAAGCTCACACTGAAATGTTAGCAGAGGAATTCCTAGCCGGCAGTTGTCAGAGCCGTCGTACTGATCATGAAACAACCTCTTCAACTAGTTTCGTCCCATGAGACCGACACTAAATGATTGTTATAGGTACCTCGTGAAGCAACACACAAACAATAACGAGCAATTAAATCGCAAAGAATACAAAAATTTGCTCAAATGTATCGACCGATACGTTTGAGCAAATTGTCCATACTCAGTTGACGAAGACATCAAGCAACTAGGTACACCTCCACCAAAGATGGAAGAAGGGGAACAAACGCTGCCACGAATTGCACGTATCCGACTAGCACAACTGAGAACTGGATACTGTCCCCTGCTAAACTCTTACTTGAGTAGGATCTGTGACAATGTTGATAACCGCAGTCCAAAATGTGATGTAGCACCACATGACTTAAACCACATTTTCAACTGCAGTAAGATTACCACGGGCCTGAAATTATTTGACCTGTGGGAAAGACCAGTAGGGATAGCCAAATGGCTGGACTAAATTCCATCCGTCCCATAGGACCACACTGCACAGAATAGTCCGCCTTCCTTGGCCCGTTCCCCTGATGTTGACGATGCCCCTTCTGGTCCCCTAACCCGGGGACCGCATGTCATTCACCACGGCGTAGATGCAGAAGGTCGCCGCACCGCAAGCAAGTTGCGGATAAGCAGTCACACGAATTCAGTATTATGATACGAATGCAACTATGTTACCAGTTATAAACGGCAATAAGCCTTTTCTGGAATATTGAAAAGTTGTCCGTTATTCAGATTCCGTCCAGAGTATTTAAATTTTTGTCCGGGATTTCAAAATTTTGTCAGGAATAGAAATTTCCAGCATGCCGGAAACCATCCCAGCAACACGAGTTCGGCTCAACACATTTTGTCATTGTGAAGTGCTAAAAACTAAATTGTAAATTTAAAAATACGTGATCTGATCGTTTTCAAAGAAAAACAGGCTTTTTGAAATGAACTGTTGCAACGCATTGTTGTTTTCTGCAAATATATTGAGATGATTATATTTTTAAATTTTAGTATTGAAAATCTTTGTCTTTCGAATGAGTAAACTGAAAATTCCACTAATCATTTTTTTTTACTTATATATGTATACGAGTTTGTACAGTTAGCAGAAATTTGTATATGAATTCAAGAAATATAGCAACGTATATTTCAGTAATCTGCGTCAACACGGTGAAGTGCAGAGATTCAACGTTTCTCAGATCCCCGCGTATACATAAATATCCAATTTTGCTAATATAGGAGGAAATGAAGCAATTGAGTGTAGTATTTTCTGCCTTGTAGGTGTACAACTTGGCTGTTGATACTTCAATGGGACCCAATGAAGGTCCGAGTGGTTCCAGCGCTCGACCTTCATCCCGATCGAACAAAAAGGACGCCACAACAAACAAAAAGTGTGCTGAAGTGTATGAGAAAGTGAAGAGTTACTTAAATGTTTACCTCCAGAAAATATCCGAGGTGAGCCAACACGTAATTTTATAGGTTACACTCAAACTTTTCTCGTTCTTTCGTTGTGTTTCCAAAGAAATGTTTTACAGGTTGCATTTTAAAACTTCCAAGCATCGAATTGCTTTTGATGTGTTTTGCAAACTGAGTCTTAAGTCTTTTGTAATTTTTGGTTTAATTAAATCCATATCTTTTGCAGAAAATAGAATGTGAAAAGTGTTGGGATCCCATTCAGTGTTTTAAGCAGATAGAGGCGCACTTGGGGCTACTGTGAAATCTACTAAGTTGTCTTTATTTTCTCGATGTATCATTTTGTCATGCTTATTGCTGACGTCATTTTGATAACCGATTACAATGGTCACTTTATGCGTGTCAGTAAACATGAATGAATTAGATCATGTTTATAAATAGATATAGTCAGAATATATGAATTTGCTTTGCCTCTGTACATCAAGTGGAATAATATTTGATGTCATAACTTGCTAAATCTGTTGAGATCTTACTGAACAGAGATTTCTTTATAATGAACTTTAAATCAGATTAGAGGACTCGAGTTGTGAACGATTTGCATTTACTACAAGAATAGTGACCATACGGGCAATGAGGACAGGTCGTTGATTGGAATTTCTTAAGCTTTAAGTACCAAAAAAAATATTGGTTATTGCTCCTGTCTCGCAATAGTGATCTTGTATAATGCTTAATTGACTAATTGAAAATGTTTTTACTGTTAATTTGGATGGTAGCTTAGTAAATACAGAAATGTTATCGATCCCAAAGACCGATACACTGCGCTTCTCTTTGATTGAAATGTACCAGGTTATTAAATGTGTCTCATTTCTGGCAAGTTTCAGTGTAATAACGATTCTCCACATTGCAGAAATTGTGTTATGTTAATAAAACGAGGAGGCTCGTCAATGTTCCGACCCCCCCCCCCCCCCCCCTCATCCACATTCTTGACTTAATTGGCTACCAAATGATGAAGAGATAGACATTCAAAAAGATACATATCATTCAATAAAACACCAATGGAATAAAAAAATGCCACACTAGAAGCCCGACGAAACTTGTTGTTGATATGACTACTAGAAAAGACAATAATAAAAATCAAATAACAAATATTAATTACGACCAAAACTCAATCTCTATAATTTAAAAAATCAAAGTCAACATCGTATTAGATAAAACCTTAAAAAAACAAATTAACCTCTACCTCATTAGGAAAGATATGGAACCTGTCCTCAATGGGACTGGGTAACAGGTCGACAAAAAATAGCAGAAAGGTGCGAAGTTCAGAAATACGTTTCTATAATTGAAAACAATTGATTTCAAAGTGATTAATATCATTAGATTTTAACTGAAATCGCTAAAAATTTTCATTCATATATCCATAGAAAGCAATTGAGACCTGTCATTATCCAGTGTACGTCATAAGACGTCAAAAGAACGAGAAATACCGCTAAAAGTAAAAAGTTCAATTAATCTTTTCTCGAAAATGGCAGTGAAGCCGTAAAAACCATAAATTTGACACTACGAACATTGAAAATGTTCAATTTGACGCTACAATATTTCAGAGCCAATGTGACCTACCAGAAATGTTATAATCTGAAAGGAAAACAAAACCCCTTTAAAATGTACAAATATATAAAAATCTCGAACATTTTATGAAATCTCGTTGTACCAGTAGAAACAAAATCGAGAAACAAATGGTTGAAACTAAAAACGTTATAAAGTTTAAATTATAGCTAACTGGAAGCGGGTTGTGACCTGTCTTTACAGAGACTAAGCTACAATTCGACCGAAAAACTAAGCTACAATTCGACCGAAAAAAGGCGAAGCTCAAAAATCCAGACATGTTTTTGAAAACATGTCCGGATTTTCAAAAGTCATATTTCAATATTTTCAGAAGTCATGACATAAAATTTCAACAAAAAGAGATGGATTATGTTGCAACACCTCAGAAAGCTAATTGGGGCTCATTATAATAGAGACTAAGTCACGAGGCTACAAAATAACAAATACAGGCAGAAGCCAAAACTTCGCAAACAATTTTACGACACCAGTGTTTGCGGCACTAGATTTATAAGATTTTATCTGCACAACAACTGTAAATCATCAGTTGCTTCTCATCGGGATAACAACGGGTCTTCCTTATAAAAAGGACTACGTGGAAATGACAACCAAAAGAGACCCAAAAATTGAACTGTGTAGAAATCTTGAAAATTTTAAACTAAATGGTCGAAGCCATCAGTCAAGATATAACCAACCGAGACAATAATGCTTGAATCAACAAAGTAGTTGAGACTTCTTATTAGTGAAATTGAGTTACATGGTGACGAATTTGAAAGCGAAAACGAGACAGTTGAATCTTTTTTTAAAGTTAACTGGAAAGTAATTATAACAAACAGCTATAAAATCAAAAATCTTTAAATAGTTTGTTATACGTCCTGGGGAAACAATTGAGACCTATCATCATCAGGTATATGACGTACAGCAACAAAAAAGAAAGAGAAACCTGCAAAATATAATAAAAATCCACTAAATTTTGCAAGAGAATGTCCCAGCCTAAACTAAGCATAAACTAAAAAAAGCAACAAAAACAGTTAAAATATTCAGATAGGCTGCATTCAACGCTTCGGATTTTACCAACTATGCTTCCCGTCAATTGGAGTTCTCAATAACGTGATAGTTTGACAAGGAAACAAGATGAACTTATAAAATGTGCAATTATGCTCAAAAAATAAAAATTGAAAACTCATCAGAACCAAGATACCATTAGTTAAATAAAAGCTTTACAGACATTAATGCACAATGCAGAAGAATTGGTTTTCCGCCCGTTTTACTGGCACTAAGCCAGAAGTTCAGAGAAGTAAGTTAAAAAGTGGCAAGGCTCAAAAATTCTCTGACATTTTCTTTAAACAATTATATTCAGTCATAAGAGACATTAGATGACAACTGAATGCGTTGTCTACTTTCAGTTATACCTCCGAAAAGAGCCAATTGGATCTTTGATTGGGGAGACTAAACTATTGGACTACAAAAGGTGCAACAAATGAAAGCAAAACAGAAGTCCATAAAATTTTACGGAAAGAGTTAGTCAGAGCTATAAAAACCATGAGCTTAATTCTGAAACCATAATATGTGGTCGTTGGGATTCATTTTTTGTAAATAGTTTTTGTCAATAATTGAGCTATGATTTGAAATGTTGGTATGTCAGTAATTTGCATAAATAACTATAAGTGCGAAAATATTATTTTAAAAAGGCGCGCCCCATTAGAATCCAATTTTTTTTGACGTTAGGATCCATAAGAGCAAGATCAGCCCTGTTATTGCTGCGTGTCTAAGAAAATTTTTAAATGTTCAAATGGCTGCGCAATAGATCAAGTTTTGAACGAACTTTTTCAGTGTATCAAAAATTAGTAATGCATTTTGTATAGTAAACGAATTTAAGTTTGCGAGGAACTGGCGAAATTGTATTTCCAGAAGTCTCTGAAAGCCAGCGTCAGTGCAACAAGCTATTTTTTGAGCCTACGAAGAATGTGAGGGCAGTTTTAGATGTCTACTTACAGCAAATTTTAAGAAAATGGGATAAAAAAGCATATTTGGTCTCATTTTTTTTGAAATTTGTCTGAATTTTGAAAAATTTAGCGTAATTTCTACCCAAAAAATTGGATTGAACTATTCAGCAACCCTCCTCCATCCTAAAAGATAAAATCAATAACACTACTGTTAACAATTGTAACATATTTTTAGCAAAATTGACGAAAATTTGGTCAAAAATACGGAAAATAAGAATAAAGCAACGGAATATCGTCTACTATTCGCAAAACTTTACACCTCGATAACTCCCTGTAAAACGCAAAAATTAAAAAAATCTTTCACTTTTCTACGCTGGACGAGCTTTCTAATGATACCACTCACAACTCTCTACAATGATTATATCTATCAGCCGAAATTGAATGAACAAAAAAACCAATTTGCGTATATAGTTCCTCCCCCCGCTAAAGTGGGTCGGAACAAAAATTGTCGAATATTGTTAAGTGCATATCGCGCGCGCAATATTACACGCCTTGCTCTATTTGATGAATTAGAAGATGCTACTAGTTCATCAGATTGAATTTCATTAAATGGGTCCAATTTTATAGCTACGAAATCGATAGCTGGGTGAGCTGTTATTGGCATTTTCTTGATGTTTAATTTCTACCGAAGAACTTTTGAAGTAATTTTTGTTGTCGTCTTTTCTTCAAGTTTGTCATTGGACCGTTTTTGGTTTTCTAGCTTTTCGTTTAAGCCAACGTCTCGTGTTTTGCTACAACAAGTGGGGTGCGCGCTAAGAAGTCAGAGTGGATTTTCCGGTGACTTTTTCCTTACAGCAGCTGAGTTTGTATGGGGAGGTCATTTGTTACCCTTTGGTATGAGTTATTAGGTCAACCATTTTGGGGATGCAATCTTAGTTTTTAACAAGGGGATCTCGGCAGTTTACTTCGCTGATATTGTCCGGCTATCTGCCGGCTTGCTTCATTTTCCGTTCAAATATTTATAGCGGCCTATATTAACCTAAATTAAAGTCATTTGAGGACCCTTTTGACCTTTTTTATTTCACCCTTTTCTGATCTGCCTTGACAAATCAGTCCTCTCCGATTGTACCTCTAACACTCGACCAACGTGCAATTTTGCTTTTGTAGAATTTCTTATCTGTTTTGATCTATCTGTTTCAGGCTTAGTTGGTTTTAATCTTTTATTTTAACTCGTCTCCGATTCATTTCTGGTATTCTGCTGTCATTTTGTATCGTTTTTCAGGGCTGACAGATTTGATTTGTCGTCCTGTGAAACAGAATAAACTGGCAATGACTCAGTCACAATCCTCTTCAAGCTTAACTGGTTTACTATCGTATAGCTTTGGGTATATATATATATATATATATATATATATATAGTCGACTTTATTTTTTGTTTTCGAGATGTTAGTTCGTCGGGATCCCAAAACTCATCTTGCAAAATGTTTTATTAATAGCTGACAACCGGTGTTATGGGCTGTAATTAAATTAGTGATTACTAGTATTTCAACTTAATATTTAAAAATATAAAAACAAATAGCCTGATATAATGGCGTGATGAAGGAATTTCAAGTCAATGACATTACATCTACTGAGTATGCAGTCTTTAATGCTTTTACAATTGAAGAAGTTTTGTTTCATATGGCTATATTGCGCTTTATACAATGGTTTGGATCCAAAATTTGTGATTGAAAATATGTAAATGCAATTGTGACAACTTTATTTAGTAGGGTTATATTGCCTTTTATGTATATACAATGATTTGGATCCATGTTTTTATTGCAATTGTGTAAATGTAATTCTGACAGTTTTGTTTAGAATGGCTATATTAAATTTGATACAATCAATGATTAGATTCAAATTTTCTGAATTGTGTAAATGAAATTGTGACAGTTTTGTATAGTATGACTATATTGCGTTTTATACAATGATTTGGATCAAAATTTTTATTTGCTCTTGAACGAAGTTCATAGCAATTATTGTAAACGCGTATGTTTTTGTTTTTTATGCAAAATTTTCGCTTGACTTTTTTGACTTTTCGAGTGACTTTTTAGCCCTTGACTTTTTGCGTTTCTTGTGATCTAAAATTCTCTCCCAATCACAATTTCAGGAAGCTGAATTCAATTGGCGGCAATTTAATACTAAAAGTCAGGTGAAAATTTCGCCGAAATTGGTGCCATTTTTCACTTTAAATTTTAATAATAGTATTTGTTAACCTCTACTGTGGTTGTTTGAAGCCCACTATTAAACTTCTTAGTCCCATTTAGGCTCCCCCCAACTGAAGCAGATTGCAATTGATTAGAGCTCCCACTAGTCGTTCGAGAGCAATTCTTCCGACGTGTTGTCGGTTATTGCAATTGTGTTAATGCAATTGTGACAGTTTTGTATAGTATGACTATATTGCGTTTTATACAATGATTTGGATCCAATTTTTTAAAATTCCAATTGTGTTAATGCAATATTGACTGTTTTGTATAGTTTGACTATATTGCGTTTTATACAATAATTTGGATCCAATTTTTTAAAATTCCAATTGTGTTAATGTAATTGTGACAGTTTTGTATTGTATGACTATATTGGGTTTTATACAATGATTCGGATCCCAGATTTTTATTCCAATTGCGTAATGTTATTGTGACAGTTTTGTATGGTATGACTATTTTGCGATTTATACAATGATTTGGATCCAGATTTTTTTAATTCCAATTGTGTAATTGCAATTGTGACATTTTTGTATAGTATGACTATATTGAGTTTTATACAATGATTTGGATCCAAATTTTTGTTTGCTCTTGAACGAAGTTCATAGCAATTATTGTAAACGTGTATGTCTTTATTTTTTTATACAAAATTTTCGCTTGACATTTTTGACTTTTCGAGTGACTTTTTCGACCTTGACTTTTGCGTTTCGCGTGATCTAAAATTCTCTCCCAATCACAATATCAGGCAGCTGAATTCAATTGGTGGCAATTTAATACTAAAAGTCAGGTGAAAAGTTCGCCGAAATTGGTGCCATTTTTTACTTTATATCTTAATAATAGTATTTATTAACTTCTACTGTGGTTGTTTGAAGCTCACTATTAAACTTCTTAGTCCCATTTAGGCTCCCCCCAACTGAAGCAGGCTGCAATTGATTAGAGCTCCCACTAGTCGTTCGAGAGCAATTCTTCCGACGTTTTGTCGGTTATGTTTTTTATTCCAATTGTGTTAACGAAATTGTGACAGTTTTGTATAGTGTGACAATATTGCGTTTTATACAATGATTTGGATCCAATTTTTTAAAATTCCAATTGTGTTAATGCAATATTGACTGTTTTGTATGGTATGACTATATTGCGTTTTATACAATGATTTGGATCCAATTTTTTTATTCCAATTGTGTTAATGCAATATTGACTGTTTTGTATAGTATGACTATTTTGCGTTTTATACAATAATTTGGATCCAATTTTTTAAATTCCATTTGTGTTAATGCAATTCTGACAGTTTTGTATGGTATGACTATATTGGGTTTTATACAATGATTCGGATCCCAGATTTTTGTTCCAATTGTGTTAATGTTATTGTGAGAGTTTTGTATTGTATGACTATTTTGCGTTTTGTACAATGATTTGGATCCAGGTTTTTTAAATTCCAATTGTGTAAATGCAATTGTGACAGTTTTGTATAGTATGACTATATTGAGTTTTATATAATGATTTGGATCCAAATTTTTATTTGCTCTTGAACGAAATTCATAGCAATTATTGTAAACGTGTATCTTTATTTTTTATGCAAAATTTTCGCTTGACATTTTTGACTTTTGAGTGTCTTTTTCGACGTTGACTTTTTGCGTTTCGCGTGATCTAAAATTCTCTCCCAATCACAATTTCAGGCAGCTGAATTCAATTGGCGGCAATTTAATACTAAAAGTAAGGTGAAAAGTTCGCCGAAATTGGTGTCATTTTTTACTTTAAATTTTAATAATAGTATTTGTTAACCTCTACTGTGGTTGTTTGAAGCCCACTATTAAACTTCTCAGTCCCATTTAGGCTCCCCCCAACTGAAGCAGATTGCAATTGATTAGAGCTCTCACTAGTCGTTCGAGAGCAATTCTTCCGACGTTTTGTCGGTTATTCCAATTGTGTTAATGCAATTGTGACAGTTTTGTATAGTATGACTATATTGCGTTTTATACAATGATTTGGATCCAGTTTTTATATTCCAATTGTGTTAACGAAATTGTGACAGTTTTGTATAGTATGACAATATTGCGTTTTATACAATGATTTGGATTCAATTTCTTAAAATTCCAATTGTGTTAATGCAATATTGACTGTTTTGTATAGTATGACCAAATTGCGTTTTTTACAATAATTTGGATCCAATTTTTTTAAATTCCAATTGTGTTAATGCAATTGTGACAGTTTTGTATAGTATGACTATATTGGGTTTTATGCAATGATTCGGATCCCAGATTTTTATTCCAATTGTGTTAATGTTATTGTGACAGTTTTGTATGGTATGACTATTTTGCGTTTTATACAATGTTTTGGATCCAGATTTTTTTAATTCCAATTGTGTAATTGCAATTGTGACATTTTTGTATAGTATGACTATATTGAGTTTTATACAATGATTTGGATCCAAATTTTTATTTGCTCTTGAACGAAGTTCATAGCAATTATTGTAAACGTGTATGTCTTTATTTTTTATGTAAAATTTTCGCTTGACATTTTTGACTTTTCGAGTGACTTTTTCGACGTTGACTTTTTGCGTTTCGCGTGATCTAAAATTCTCTTCTAATCACAATTTCAGGCAGCTGAATTCAATTGGCGGCAATTTAATACTAAAAGTCAGGTGAAAAGTTCGCCGAAATTGGTGCCATTTCTTTAAATTTTAATAATAGTATTTGTTAACCTCTACTGTGGTTGTTTGAAGCCCACTATTAAACTTCTTAGTCCCATTTAGGCTCCCCCAACTGAAGCAGATTGCAATTGATTAGAGCTCCCACTAGTCGTTCGAGAGCAATTCTTCCGACGTTTTGTCGGTTATTCCAATTGTGTTAATGCAATTGTGACAGTTTTGTATAGTATGACTATATTGCGTTTTATACAATGATTTGGATCCAATTTTTTATTCCAATTGTGTTAACGAAATTGTGACAGTTTTGTATAGTATGACAATATTGCGTTTTATACAATGATTTGGATCCAATTTTTTAAAATTCCAATTGTGTTAATGCAATATTGACTGTTTTGTATAGTATGACTATATTGCGTTTTATACAATAATTTGGATCCAATTTTTTTAAATTCCAATTGTGTTAATGCAATTGTGACAGTTTTGTATAGTATGACTATATTGGGGTTTATACAATGATTCGGATCCCAGATTTTTATTCCAATTGTGTTAATGTTATTGTGACAGTTTTGTATGGTATGACTATTTTGCGTTTTATACAATGATTTGGATCCAGAATTTTTTAATTCCAATTGTGTAATTACAATTTTGACATTTTTGTATAGTATGACTATATTGAGTTTTATACAATGATTTGGATCCAAATTTTTATTTGCTCTTGAACGAAGTTCATAGCAATTATTGTAAACGTGTATGTCTTTGTTTTTTTATGCAAAATTTTCGCTTGACATTTTTGACTTTTCGAGTGACTTCTTCGACGTTGACTTTTTGCGTTTTGCGTGATCTAAAATTCTCTTCTAATCACAATTTCAGGCAGCTGAATTCAATTGGCGGCAATTTAATACTAAAAGTCAGGTGAAAAGTTCGCCGAAATTGGTGCCATTTCTTTAAATTTTAATAATAGTATTTGTTAACCTCTACTGTGGTTGTTTGAAGCCCACTATTAAACTTCTTAGTCCCATTTAGGCTCCCCCCAACTGAAGCAGATTGCAATTGATTAGAGCTCCCACTAGTCGTTCGAGAGCAATTCTTCCGACGTTTTGTCGGTTATTCCAATTGTGTTAATGCAATTGTGACAGTTTTGTATAGTATGACTATATTGCGTTTTATACAATGATTTGGATCCAATTTTTTTATTCCAATTGTGTTAACGAAATTGTGACAGTTTTGTATAGTATGACAATATTGCGTTTTATACAATGATTTGGATCCAATTTTTTAAAATTCCAATTGTGTTAATGCAATATTGACTGTTTTGTATAGTATGACTATATTGCGTTTTATACAATAATTTGGATCCTATTTTTTTAAATTCCAATTGTGTTAATGCAATTGTGACAGTTTTGTATAGTATGACTATATTGGGGTTTATACAATGATTCGGATCCCAGATTTTTATTCCAATTGTGTTAATAATATTGTGACAGTTTTGTATGGTATGACTATTTTGCGTTTTATACAATGATTTGGATCCAGAATTTTTTAATTCCAATTGTGTAATTGCAATTGTGACATTTTTGTATAGTATGACTATATTGAGTTTTATACAATGATTATGATCCAAATTTTTATTTGCTCTTGTACGAAGTTCATAGCAATTGTTGTAAACGTGTATGTCTTTATTTTTTTATGCAAAATTTTCGCTTGACATTTTTGACTTTTCGAGTGACTTTTTCGACGTTGGACTTTTTGCGTTTCGCGTGATCTAAAATTCTCTCCCAATCACAATTTCAGGCAGCTGAATTCAATTGGTGGCAATTTAATACTAAAAGTCAGGTGAAAAGTTTGCCGAAATTGGTGCCATTTTTTACTTTAAATCTTAATAATAGTATTTGTTAACCTCTACTGTGGTTGTTTGAAGCCCACTATTAAACTTCTTAGTCCCATTTAGGCTCCCCCAACTGAAGCAGGCTGCAATTGATTAGAGCTCCTACTAGTCGTTCGAGAGCAATTCTTCCGACGTTTTGTCGGTTATGTTTTTTATTCCAATTGTGTTAATGCAATTGTGACAGTTTTGTATAGTATGACTATATTGCGTTTTATACAATGATTTCGATCCAATTTTTTATTCGAATTGTGTTAACGAAATTGTGACAGTTTTGTATAGTATGACTATTTTGCGTTTTAAACAATGATTTGGATCCAATTTTTAAAAATTCCAATTGTGTTAATGCAATATTGACTGTTTTGTATAGTATGACTATATTGCATTTTATACAATAATTTGGATCCAATTTTTTTAAATTCCATTTGTGTTAATGCAATTGTGAGAGTTTTGTATGGTATGACTATATTGGGTTTTATACAATGATTCGGATCCCAGATTTTTGTTCCAATTGTGTTAATGTTTTTGTGACAGTTTTGTATGGTATGACTATTTTGCGTTTTGTACAATGATTTGGATCCAGATTTTTTAAATTCCAATTGTGTAAATGCAATTGTGACAGTTTTGTATAGTATGACTATATTGAGTTTTATACAATGATTTGGATCCAAATTTTTATTTGCTCTTGAACGAAATTCATAGCCATTATTGTAAACGTGTATCTTTATTTTTTATGCAAAATTTTCGCTTGACATTTTTGACTTTTCGAGTGACTTTTTCGACGTTGACTTTTTGCGTTTCGCGTGATCTAAAATTCTCTCACAATCACAATTTCAGGCAGCTGAATTCAATTGGTGGCAATTTAATACTAAAAGTCAGGTGAAAAGTTCGCCGAAATTGGTGCCATTTTTTACTTTAAATCTTAATAATAGTATTTGTTAACCTCTACTGTGGTTGTTTGAAGCCCACTATTAAACTTCTTAGTCCCATTTAGGCTCCCCCAACTGAAGCAGGCTGCAATTGATTAGAGCTCCTACTAGTCGTTCGAGAGCAATTCTTCCGACGTTTAGTCGGTTATGTTTTTTATTCCAATTGTGTTAATGCAATTGTGACAGTTTTGTATAGTATGACTATATTGCGTTGTATACAATGATTTGGATCCAAATTTTTAATTGCTCTCGAACGAAGTTCATAGCAATTATTGTAAACGTGTGTGTCTTTATTTTTTTATGCATAATTTTCTCTTGACAATTTTGACTTTTCGAGTGACTTTTTCGACCTTGACTTTTTGCGTTTCCCGTGATCTGAAATTCTCTCCCAATCACAATTTCAGGCAGCTGAATTCAATTGGCGGCAATTTAATACTAAATGTCAGATGAAAAATGCGCCGAAACTGGTGCCATTTTTTTCTTTAAAACCTAATAGTGGTCTTTTTTAACCTCTAGTGTGATTATTTGAAGCCCACCATTAAACTTCTTACTCCCATTTAGGCTCCCCCCCAACTGAAGCAAGCTGCAATTGATTAGAGCTCCCACTAGTCGTTCGAGAGCAATTCTTCCGACGTTTAGTCGGTTATGTTTTTTATTCCAATTGTGTTAATGCAATTGTGACAGTTTTGTATAGTGTGACTATATTGCGTTTTGTACAATGATTTGGATCCAATTTTTCTCATTGTAATTGTCTAGATGCTGTTGTGACAGTTGTTTAGATTGGGTAAAAATATCAGTTTGGGTATAATGGCATTGGGTAAAATGTCAGGTTGGGTATAATGGTATTGGGTAAAATCGCATTGGGTAAAATTGAATTGGGTAAATCGTTCTGACACCGCTTTTTATACAATGCGTTTTATACACTTGTATCCGAGTTTTCTGATCACAATTTTGTAAATGCAATTGTGATGGTTTTGTGTAGCGTGGCTATGTTGCGCTTTATACAATGATTTGGATCCAAATTTTTTATTGCATTTGTATAAAAACAGTTGCCAGTGTTGTTAGCAATAGCCAGTGATTGTTACAAAAAAAATGTGGTAATAGTTTCTATTCTTCTATAGGAGTGCAGAGCTCAACCAGAAGAGGACATGTTAATGTTCTACAAGCGAAAGTGGGAATCGTACATTAAAGCAGCTTCTACAGTTGACGGTCTGTTCGAGTATGTGAACAGGACGTACGTGCAGAGACAGAAAGATCAGAACTCACCTATTGGTAGTTTCATCGTGAATGATTTGGCACTGGTCGCTTGGAGAGAGACTTTTTACTTCAGTTTAAAAAACAGAGTAAGTGCTAGAAGGCAATGGGCCTAACTATTTTAATGTAGGCTTACAACAAGCACGTTTGGACTGCATAATTTAAAATGCCAGAAGTTCAATACATTGCCAAAAATTGACTTACCATGAATTTTTGGGATTTCAAAAGTTGCACAATGCGTGTTTTAAGCAAGCTTGCGTGACTGCAAAAATCGTTGCGAAACTCTGGTTTAACATTTCAACGTTTCTCGAAAGCAAGAAGTTATCAGTGTAAGTTGTCAGTGTCTTCAAAAAACGTAAGGTAGCCTATTCGGAACTGGTTGCGTAAGTAATGGTGACTCTGCTTGAGGTCACTGAGAAGCGGTTCGAGATATTAAGTCAGAAGTTCGAAGTGACTTCTGCAGAGTCACGTAACCATGCTTAAAACACGAAACGCGCACGTTTTAAAATGACGAAATTCAACGGAGGTCAGCTTCTGGCTATGTAGCAACTTCTGGCATTTTAACTTCTGGCACTGTAGACTTTCGGCATTTTAAAATGTGCACGTGAGCGTTTTAACAAATATTTCGCTGTACAAAATTGATTTTTCAATTGGCAAAAATGTCCCAAGCGATTATTGTTCAGTGAGAAAGTCTATATTAGTGACTGTGACGTTCAGGAGATGAGTGAGTCCGGAAAATTGTACACTGAAAGCTTTATTGAATCTTTTTGATCTAATTGTTATAACTGAATTGTCCAAAATTGCTATTCTATTAATTATTTTCCCAAAATTCTGTTGTTGACCCCTAAAACCTTGAATTTACGGTAGGTTGTGTATGTTTAGATTACCTCAGCGCTGTTCCAGCTGATTAAGAAGGAGAGGAGTGGCGAACAGATCAACACAACGCTAGTCTACAATGTGCTACAGTCACTTGGTAAAGCATACCCTTTCTGATTTTGAATCATGTGGAATTAATATAATGGCGGAAAAAAATCAAGGTATATTTTATTGGGTTTTCTAGTGTCATCAACTGGGTAATTGGTGTCTGGGTAGAATATCTGGGTTAACTGGGAAAATATCCGGAAGCGACAGATAATATCCGGAAGCGACAGATAAATTCATTTAGTAAGGTTAAAAATTTCGGGAAATAGTTGAATGAAGAAAAAGTTCTGTGTTTAATTCTGGGTTTTTAGTGCCTCAGACCCGATAAATTTGAAATGTTAAATTATATAAACTAGCTGAAAATATTTCAAAACGACATAATTTTCAGTGTATTGTTAATAGCCGCCCTCATCTTCTCAGCTGGCTATTATAGCGCTCCTATTTTTTTTTTACAATTCAAAGAATTTGAATTGTATTGGGGCGCTGTCTTTTTTTTTAAGATCTGTTCACACATTTTTATGATTTTTGAAGTCAAATTGGAGTAGTGATTTTGGTCACGCCGAAACAGGAAATGGAGCGAAAAAGCGAGTGGTTTTGCGGCGTGAAATTTTTTCGCTCTAATTTTAAAGTAGAGTGAGAATATGGTGTTTGAACTAAAATTCGCTTTATCGGTAGTGATTTTTTGTTCACATGCGGCAATTTCACTTTGATTTTTACTGTTTTTTCGATTTTTTGGATAGGATTTTTTTTCTAAATAATTTTTCCAATCCATTCATAGTCCGTTCTAGGTCTAGTTTTCTGTTTAGTCAATGAAAATTCTTTGAATTGTACGTCAGGACTTGTCCTGCTATGTTTTTTACTTCGTCGAATAAAAAAATGTTTCGCTTTACCTCATTTTGCCGCCTTTTCAACATTTTGCGTGAAATCTTTTTGACTTCTCTAGGCTAGTTTCTCTCTTCTCTCATTCTGCTAAAAGTGATTTTGAACATCAGTTGCTCAGCAAAGCAATTCAAATTGAACAGAGTCAGTATAAAAAATTGAAGTCAGAAGTAGAAACGGGATAAACCCATAAAACCCAATTTCAGATGCCCGCTAATTGAACGTCGTTCCTATAAGTCTTAGTTACCATCTCTAATGCTTATTGGTATTGATAGTAGCCCCTGTAGCCTCTCTCTAAAACAGAAGTACAACCACGAAATGCCATCAAAATAAATCGGACTTAAAAAAATGTTTTTGCACAAAAATCTTTTTTTTTTCAATATCTTCTGTTATTTCAATCCCAATCATGCTTATTGGAATCAACGGCGGCTATTTTCCGGCAATCTGCCGGGTATGTTTTATTCAGCATAAATATTCTGGAATATTTACTAGAAGCTTCAAAGCTCTACTTAAAGTCCAGCCAGTTGTATTTTCGGAAGCATGAACAGAAGTAGAGAACATCAAGAGATTTAGCAGTCTGAAAATGATGAGTTTTTTGTGCTTCAGTTACCTTAAGTATCCCCAACCCATGGGAACAGCCACGAGCCATACCTGCACACGTGGGCAGTCCCAGCTCAGCTAACACATTTCAAAGCCACTCCCCGCACCACCAGATAAACTCTGCCGGAAATATGGGCGGCATCCGAAGTCTGAAGAAAGAGAATGACAACCTGCCACATCCCACATTTTTCTATAAAGATAACTTTGAAGATGACTTTATCCGCGAAACTGAATTTTTTTACAGAGCCGAGAGTGAAAAGTTTATTCGAGAGCATTCGTTTACGGAGTACATGGCCAAGTCTGAGGCAAGGTTTGAAGAAGAGAAGTTCAGAGTGTCCAAATATTTGCACCCGCAGACGGAAAGACCTCTGATAAAGTGCTGTGAAGACATTCTGATCACTGCACACATTGAACGTTTCTATCAAGAATACGCGGTGCTTCTACGAGATCACAAAGTTGACGGTGAGTTAATACTCCTGAATAATGATAACTGGTGGAAAAGGTGGAATATTATTCTACAAAGTACGGAATATACGAAATGGCCAATCCTTGAGAATTCAATTTAATGTCGATATTGAGTTCTAAGTTATATAGAACTATTTAAGTAGTTAATGTCTCGATAATGGGATGGTGATAGTCAAATAGTAACCTACAGTGGATTAGAAATATGGTGGCAGACGCTATATGTAAACACATGCGCTACCGTTTGAAGGACACGATATTTTAATTTTGGGATCGTAGAGAGCAAGTTTTTTATGTAACTATCTAGCTGATGAAACTTTGCAGCGAAAGGCTTCTGCGCGTTGCTTGCAAATAATATAAAATGTCAGTTCGACTTCGGTTTCTGCTTGGGGTTCTCTGAACGTGGACCTTTCTGATAATTGAGTAAATATTTGTTTCTTTTCAGACTTGTCTCGTCTATACAGTTTGTGTGTGCGTGTGAAGGATGCACTAGAGAAGTTGCAAGACATGTTCCAGGTGCACGTTAATGCCAAGGGAGTAGAGGCTATGCAAAGGGTCACTGAGGAGGTCGAGAGGTCAAAGGTTAGAGCAGCCACTATTGCGCCAACTGCAGTGATTAATGACTGTTCCTTCACTTGGGAAAATAGTTTTTTTGTAATCATTTTATGAGTTAACAAATTTTAACCAAATTTTCAATACAATTATTTTACTTAAAATAGCATAATTAATACGAATTAACTATTACAACAGTCTGGTTAATAGGTACGGCCATTGTAGAGCTCGATTTGCTTAAGGTAGAGGTTTATATAGGTTTAACAATGATTAATTGCTCTCAAACGAAGTTTGTAGCAATTATATTTGTCCTGTCGGTCTTTTTTTAATGCGATTTTTTGCTTGACTGATTTTTCGTCTGACGCTTTTGACTTTTATCCTCAAAAACGGGATAAACAGGTCGCGCCCAGCGGGCAGTAAGTGCTCTTAGAGCCTTTCAGCTATGTTTCAGCTCAAACTGTTTTGGAGACTTATACTTATGGTGTGAAGGGCGGTTCTTAGAGGTTGAGGCACCCCCCCTCCCCCCTGCTGACCCCCCACCCCCCACCGCGCTGTTGCCCCCCCCCCAACCCAGTGTTGCCCCCATCAGCCCCCGGTACACCCCCCCCCGTGGCTAGCTACTGACGAAGCCAACCACTCGCCGGTCGTTTGAGAGCAATTCGCCCGACGTTAGTCGGTTGTTTTATACGAGCTGTTCTTTTCCTGAATGCAATCTTCACTGACCTGTTTTGTCTCTTTAGGTTCTCGACGAGTAAAAATACTCTTTGAGGACCCATCCAGGCTGTTATATTTTATTATAGCTGCGAAGCTGTAAGCTGAGCGTAGCTATTTTGCGGTGCACTTGGTTTTTACGACTCGAAGAGGAGTATTGGTTTTCTCTCGGTCTTTTTTTACAGGAAGTAGATTTGTTCACGCGGCATTTTGACCTAAAAGCGAAAGTGAGAAAAGCTGTCTTGGTGAAGATTTTCGCTAAGCGACAGAAGTTTCTTGATCATGTGCTGCGTTTAGTGAATGACTTTTTGACTTTGAAAAGTAGTTTTTGACTGAATGGCACAAATAGATAACCGTTTTTATCCGTTTTTTGGACTAAGTGGCCCAATTTTTTTGTTTTTTAATTTGATTTCTTATAAAAATAAAGTTTATTCGATACTTTATTGAAATGTCAACCTCGGAAATTGATTCCACAGTGTTTTGCAGAGCCGGAAAATTCGTTTCAAATTGAAAATTGGCACATATTTCTTGATTTTTTAGTTAACTCTTGGCTTTTTTTTCTATTAATTTCTTCACTTTTGGATCTCTTAACCGTCTTTTTGTCAAAAATTAGTTAACATGGCAACTTTTCCTTGATAATTCATATACTCAACGCCTCTTTCTACCTCGATGTAATTTTGTTTTATAAAATTTACATATGCTAATCCGATTTTGGTAGTTTTTTCCGATTTTCGTCAGTTTTTTGTTTGTATTTTGGTTGTAATTGATAGAAATAGTCTTTTTGTGCAACATGAGCGACTTTAATTTCGTTTCAATAGGAATTCAATTATTTTTTGGCGTTAGGTTTTTGAAAAACAGTTAAAACTTTTTCATAAATGCTGTCTTAAAAGTTTTTTGACCTTTTTTTTGCAAAATGTTTTTTTTTCGTATTTATGAATTCAGCTTTTTCCTATTTTTTGTTCTCTTCAGAAAAATAGATCTTTGTATCGGATGATTAGTTATCTGTTATATGTTTTGAAAGCTGAACAATGAAATGTATTCGTTTTTCTTGATTTTTTTTTTGATTTTTAACTTTCAAAAATCAAGAATGTGTTTTTGTTACGGTGTTCCTTACATTGTGCCCATATTCTTCACATTCTAGTAAGTATCTTTCTATCTTTGTCCTGGCACCTACTTTTATTTTCGGTTTATTGATTTTTTCAGTACTTAAAAATGAATGATTTCAGCTTTTTCTTAGATTTTCGTCATTTCTTTGTTTTGCATTTGATTTCATTCAACATAAGGCAGTACTGAGAGTTTGATAGCAAGCCGTTTCCGCAATTTTCACTTAAGACTTTTTATTGCAACTTTTTTCCGGCCTTGGTATTAAATTAAACGATTTTTTGCCTTTGAATATTCTTCTGCTCATGTCTTTTCGAATTAGTATGAAATCATTTTGTCTAGCACATGTACAACAAGGAACAAGTTTGTGTTGTTTTTTGTCTTAATTGCAGTGATTGGAAGTGTAATTATAGGTGTTTTCTGATTCTTAAGTTTGAGCTTTATTTTTTGAAAAGTTTTAACTTATTTTTTGAAAAGATTTCAAAAGATTTCTAAGATTATTGTCTGCCGTTTGCTTTCGCAATCTTTTTCAGATTAAAATCATGAATTATTTGAGGGCAATTGATAACCTTGTCAACTTTTCAGTCTATCACTTTTTTGACCACTTTAATTTTTTCGGTTTTTAACGTTACCAAACGTTTTCAATGATATAAACTTTTGCTGCATTTTGTTGCTCTTGATGACAGTGGTTTAAGTTTCACCAATTTTTAGAGCAGACTTGGAGAGGTAGTGAGTTAATGGTTTAATACAAAAAGTAGTGGCTTCCGCTGCAATTACGGTTTTGTTAGTGAAGTTTTGGTGCTTCGAGTCGCTTCCGGAATTCTTCCGGCTATGTTTTTTGTTTCGTCGTCTGACGCTCTTTTTTCGTTTTACATTTGTTCACACAGCAAAGCTGAGAAAGTCAAATTTTTTGAATGACTTCTTCCTCTCACTAACGGCATTTGCGCGCGTGACGTCATTTCTCACTCACTTTAGCGAAAGTTTTTAGGTTATTTGCGTGATTAGATTTTGATCATACGTGACTTACCTCACTCGATAAAATGACTTTTGCACTTTAAAACTTAAGTTCAATTTGAATTTGTTTAAGGTCAAAGGAACTCATATGTGCAGTAAAGGTCCCTAATAAGAGGTTTCTGCGGGATGAATTTTAACAAGCTTTATTAAATTATCGCTGAATGTTTTTTACCCTAGTTTTTTGAGCGGCGTCATTTTTTTTTTCAATTTAGATCTGTATCTGTTTCTATCTCTATTATATGGCACGCAGGTCTATTCTTTCGTAGCTATTCCGGCAATCTGCCGGCTATGTTATATCCATACTGTAGCTGGTACAAGAATCGAAACTTAAAGATTATTTTAAAGCATGATTTAATCACCAATGACCTATCCGAGGACTTTGCTTACCCGAGAATGGTTTGATGCCAATGTGCATGACATTTTTTTTTTGCAGGGAGCAGCAGGAAAGTCGGAGCTACCAAAGTTATTTGCAGAGGGTGTGATCTCAGTACACAAGCAGTTCACAGACCTGATCCAGAAAGCATTCGCAGACAACTCCCACTTTGTGACTGCACTGGACATGGCCAATGAGCAGTACATCAACCGCAATCCAGTTACTGTCATGCAGGCTGCACAGAATCAACAGGTACTAAACTACATTCAAATCTTCAATGGAAATAGAATACTTGAGACCAGTTGGTTAAATGGCTAGCATATTAGGCTTGCAGGTGAGGAATTTATGGTTTGGGGATCCAGTGCGCATTCATTGACCCAATAATTGCACTCTTTTACCTTCTGACAGGTCCTTTTCTTCGTTTGTGTATAGGCTTTTAACTTAAAATAATTGAAAGGTAGTGAAAGGTAGAATACAACATTTATAATAGAAACTGTTTTGGAGACTTATACTCATGATGTGAAGGGCGGTTCCTAGAGATTGACCCCCCACACCCCCCCCCCCCCCTCCCCATATCAGCCATATCCAGATAATTGGAAGGTAGTTGAAAACATTGATAATAGAGATATACAATGAACATTACAGGGGGAGTGGTCTTAGTTGGCATCCAAAACTACTCCAATATTGAGCTGAGCAAGATTTCTGTTATCAGCTTAGGGCTAAAATTATCGACTGTAAAAATTTACGATTCTCTCTAATCTTGAAAGTGGTTGGTATTATCAAAATGGCTGACAATAATCGTGTCTTCTACGGCTTCAACTCTTTTAAACTTATCGCTTTTCTGGTGTAGGAAGTTAACTCGTTCCATGTTTGGTGCCCTGTGGAGCTGAGTAGTATTCCGTGGAAATAAATTCTGCATATAGATAGGAGCCTTCGATCGATTAGCTTTAGCCAAGAGTTTCAACTATTTGAAAATGATGCTTGCTCTGTAGATAACCAGTGTAGGGCTTGGAGTAAACGCTTTGATAATGTCATACTTAAAAGTTTCAGTTTGGTGTTAATTTCTTAAAACTATTCGATAAGTTTTTCAATTAATCGATGGTGTATGACATTGCAATTATCGAAGCTCGGAAGAACAGAGGGTGTTACGGTTTCTTTTCTTTGCGCCTAAGAACTTGGAAATGAGATTTTCCTAGCTGCTTGCACAACACGTTTATGCTACGGTTAACCCGATCTTATTGTCAAAAGAAATTCAAGCAGCTTACTGACATTTTCAACGAAAACTCGATTTTAAGTTTAAAAAAGTCAGTAAAAGCTCGAAAAATACAATGAAGATTGCAGAGAAACCAATTGACTGTTTTGCTGTTGTTGTTGACTGGTTTCTTCTACACATAGCCTTTTTTTTAAATAAAATTAAATCGAATAAACGTTTTTCTAACGTTTTCTAGTTCGAAGATAATTTGATTGTCGTGACCATAAATTTGATAATGGACCTAAACGCGAACCTTGTGGAACTGCTACCTCAGTCTGAAATCATTGACAGCTCAGTTTCAACCGTGACTCGAGCTTTAATATCCCCGTTTTCACGGAAAATTAAGACTCCCATCAGTGGCCAGCTTGTTTTTTTTTCGAGCTGTGAAGCTGTAAGCTGAGAGGAGCTATATTGTGGTGATCGTGGGTTTTTCTGCTTCGTTGTCTGACGCTCTTTTTTGTTTAATAGCCGCACAGCGATAGCTGGGGCTATTATTGGCCTTCTCTTGGTTTTTACGACTCGAAGAGGAGTATTGGTTTTCTTAAGGTTTTTTTTTTTTTTACCGGAAGTACTATTCGTTCAGACGATGTTTTGACCTAAAAGCGAAAGCGAGTAAAATTGCAGTGTGAACTAATTTTTTCTGAGCGAGAGAAGTTTTTTGATCATGCGCTGCGTTTAGTGAATGACTTTTTGACATTGAAAAGTAGTTTTTGACTGAATGGCACATATAGATAACCGTTTTTAGCCGTTTTTTCGTCTAAGTGGCCTAGTTTTTTTTGCTTGTAATTTGGTTTTTTGTAGAAATAATTTTTAATCGATGCTATGTTGAAATGTAAACCCGGGAAATTGTTAGCACAGTATTTTGCATAGCCTGAAATTGCGTTTCAAATGCGAAATTGGCACATATTTCTTGATTTTTTAGTTAATTTTTGGCTTTTTTTTCTATTAATTTCTTCATTTTTGGATCTTTTAGCTGTTTTTTGTCAAAAATCAGTTAATATGACAACTTCCCTTTGATAATTCATATACTCAATGCCTCTTTCTACCTCGATGTAATTTTGTTTCATAAAATTGTACATTTGCTAATCCGATTTTCGTAGTTTTTTGCAATTTTTTTTCAGTTTTTTGTTTGTATTTTGCTTTTAATTACTAGAAATAGTATTTTGGGGAAGATGAGGGACTTCAATTTCGTTTCAATAAAAATTCAATCATTTTTTGGTGTTAAGTTTTTGAAAAAACAATTTTTTTTCATAAATGCAGTCTTAAATATTTTTTGACCACTTTTTTGCAAAATGTTTCATTGTTTCGTATGTCTGAATTCTGCTTTTTCTTGTTTTATTCTGTTCAGCAAGCTGGATTTTTGTCTCGAATGACTCGTTGTCTTTTCTATGTCTCGAATGCTGATCAATGAAATGTACTCGTTTCTCTTGATTTTTTTAAATTTGATTTTTAACTTTCAAAAATCAAGAATTGGTCTTTTTGTCACGGTGTTCCTAACATTGTGTCCATATTCTTCACATTCTCGTTTGTATCATTCTAGTTTTGTCCTGGCACCTACTTTTGTTTCCGTTATATTGATTTTTTCAGTTGTTAAAAAATTGAATGAATTCTGCTTTTTCTTAGATCTTGGTTTCTTCGGTTTGCAATTGATTTAATTCAAAATAAGGCAGTACTGGGAGTTTGCTAGAAAGTCTTTTCCAACATATCGACTTATTACTATTCATTGCAATTTTATTCCGGGCTGGGTATTGTTTTTAGACGATTGTTTGCCTTTGAATATTATTCTGTTGCTTTTGTTTTTCTATGAATAATTTAATTTTTGAATTAGTATGAAATCTTGTTGTCTAGCATATATACAACAAGGAAGAATCATGTATTATTTTTGTCTTAATTGCCGTGATTAGAAATCTAATTTTAGTGGTTCTCTGATTCTTAAGTTTGAGCACTCTTTTTTGAAAGGTTTTTATCTGCCGTTTGCTTTCGCGATCTTTTTGAGATTAGAATCATTAATTATCTGAGGGCAATTGATGGCCCTGTCAGCTTTGTCAGGCTATCAGTTTTTTGACCATCCTAAATATTTCAGACTTTTTTAACGTTAGCAAACGTTTTCAATAATAAAATTTTGCTGCATTTTCTTTCTCTTGGTGACAGTGATTTAAATTTCACCGATTTTTAGATCAGACCCGCGGAGGTAATGAGTTAATGGTTTAATACAAAAGGTCATGGCTTCAGCTTTTTGTGGAGTTGTGGTGCTTCGAGTCGCTTGCGGAATTCTTCCGGCTATTTTTTTATTTCGTCGTCGAGATTTTTGTTACGACCATATGAAGTCACAACCACTTTAAATCTGCTTTTTGTTCATTCGTTCATGCACTTGCAACTGAAGTGCATGTGTGATGTCATTTTTCGCTCTTAGTGGAGCGAGTTTTTTTGTTCATTCGCGTGGTTAAATTTTTGGTGACACTTGACTTACCTCACTTTCAAAAATGACTTTCTAAATTTTTGCAATTTTTTGACGATTGTTTTGTTCTACTGCCTCAAATGGGTATCAAAAAGACCCCTATTACTTGAGCAATTTTTAGATAATAAGTGGCGACAGTTTTGAGGATATGAAGTTTGTTTTTGTTTAGAAATATGACAAAAAATGGCGAAAACTGAAACCATTTTTCTTAATTAATTGCTCTCAAACGAAGTTTGTAGCAATTATATTAGTCCTGTCGGTCTTTTTTTTTATGCGATTTTTCGCTTGACCAATTTTTCGTCTGACGCTTTTGACTTTTCGTCCTCAAAAACGGGATAAACAGGTAGCGCCCAGCGGGCATTAAGTGCTCTTAGAGCCTTTCAGCTCTGTTTCAGCTCAATCTGTTTTGGAGACTTATACTTATACTTATAGTGTGAAGGGCGGATCTTAGAGGTTGAGACACCTCCCCCCCCCCTGTTGACCCCCCACCGCGCTGTTGCCCCCCAACCCAATGTTGCCCCCCATAAGCCCCCCGGTGCACCCCCGTGGCTAGCTACTGACGAAGCCAACCGCTCGCCGGTCGTTTGAGAGCAATTCGCCCGACGTTAGTCGGTTATGTTTTTTTTGCAGTTTTTTTGTTTTTTCCTTGTTTTTTAGTTAAGTTTCTTAGCCTATTATGACTTGACTACTATACTATTGTCTTTTATCAGTATCTGGATACCCTATTGGTTGAAATGAATTTTTCTTTGTTTTTATGTGCTTTTGTAATATCAAAAAAATTTATCAACTTTTTCCAGTTTTTTAGTCCAAGTTGTTTGTAAGAGCTTATTTTTTTCTCATGATTTGGCTGCAAGTATTTTTCGAAAAGTCTATTAAGTGGTTTTAGTAAGTACTAGTTGTTTTGAGAATGTAATTTTTGGCAGAAACAGTTGTTTCGGTATCTCAATTTATGAAAAAAATTCCATCAGATTTTTTTATCATTTTTTAACAGATTTGATTTTCTTGGTTTTTAACTTTTTGTCTTTTGGTTTTGTTTCAAGATAATAAGAAATTAGTAGAAGCACGTTTATTCTGATGAGTAGTTAGATGGCGTTTAATTGGATTTCCACTTAGAGGATTTCCGCTTTCTCGGTAGTGTTTTTTTTTGTACACATGCGGCAACTTCAATTAGATTTTCTGTTTTTTTTTCGATTTTTGATCGGATTTTTTAATGGTTTTCCCAATCCATTCATATTTCATTTTAGGCCTAGTTTTTTTTGTTTGAACTAAATTTCAATTTATCGCTAGTGTTTTTTTCACTTGCGGCATTTTAACATTCATTATTCATTTTCTGTTTTTTTAATTTATCTGATTCTTTAGAAATGGTTCTCACAACTCAATCGTAGTCCGTTCTGGGTCTAGTTTTCTGTTTATTTATTGAAAATATTTTGAAATGTACGTCAGGACTTGTCCTGATATCTTTTTTTGTTTCGTCGTCTGACGCTCTTTTTCGTTTTACATTTGTTCACACAGCAAAGCTGAAAAAATCAAATTTTCTGAATAACTTCTTCCTCTCACTAACGGCATTTCTCACTCTCTCTAGCAAAAGTTTTTTTGCGTGATTAGATTTGAGCACAAGTGACTTGCCTCACTCAATAAATCGACTTTTGCACTCTAAAACTTTGCACTAATTTGAATTTTGTTTAAGGTCAAAGAAACTCATATGTGCCGTAAAGGTCCCCAATAGGAGCTTCTGCGGGATGAATTTTAACAAGCGTTATTAGTTTATCGCTGAATGTTTTGCACCTATCTTTTTGAGCGGCGTCGATTTTATTTTCAACTTAGATCTGTTTATCGCTTTTTTACGGCACGCAGATCTTTTCTTCCGAGGCTATTCCGACAATCTGCCGGCTATGTTAGTTAAAATTTGTAGTCACAGTTCACAATCGGCCAAATCGAACGCTGATGACAAAGTATAGATATACCAGAAATGCTTGTTTCAGTCTCGCACAACTTTGTCGCTTTCACGGGGCAATCAATCGTTTGAGTTTAGTTATTCTGACGATAGGCCGTGTTTAGCGGTGGTCATGATTCATTCAGGTTGATATAGTAAAGTTTTAACTTAGGAGCGATTTTTCAAGTTAAGTCCTGTTCTAAAATTTTAGTCTTTCTTTAATTGCTCTCAAACGAAGTTTAGCAATTATATTAGTCTTGTTGGTCTTTTTTTTATTGCGATTTTCCGCTTGACTGATTATGCATGCGACCCATTTGACTTTTGGTCCTCAAAAACTGGATAAACAGGTCGCGCCCAGCGGTCATTAAGTTCTCTTAGAGCTTTTCAGCTCACTAGTGTCCAAGTAAGCGATTCACAGAAACTGTTTTGGAGACTTATTTATGGTGTGAAGGGCTCGCTCCCCTTCAGTTAAGGGCTGAACTGAAGGCCTCACGCCCCTTCAGTTAAGCTAAAGCTAGCATCACTAAACCGTAGCTAGTTACTGACAAAACCAACCGCTTGCCGGTCGTTTGAGAGCGTTTCGCCCGTAGTTAGTCGTTATGTTCTATTATTGCAGTCTTTTTCTAATATTTATAATAGGTTTATAATTTCCAATTTCGTTGTTTTAGTTCTATTTATAAATAGGAGGTACGATTATCTGCTTTAAAGAACATGGAAACACTCTTGAATAAAAGACTCGAGGAAGTCATTGGCGACAATTGCCAGGAGATGGTTGGGAAGTGTATGTTTTTCGTTCGGTCCGCTGCTGCCAAACAGTTTTTGCCATTATTTCTGCATTGTTACATTTGTGTGATATTTAGCACCAATCGGCTTTTGTGATTTTTTCTGAATGGCAAAAAACAAGATTTATCGGAAATTGATTTGTTTCAGTTGATTTGATATCGGAAATTGATTTGATTAGTATCAATCAATTTCTTCATTCAAAACACCGTCATCTGCTGTTTGCATTTGCATATTCATTTCAATATGCTATATGCGCATTGAGAAGTGGGTGTGCGTGGTGTTGTGAAATCTATTTTCCTCGTAATACAAAATCATACAATTTGACCTCATTTTTTGGGGAGCTCTTTGTCTATTAGCTATCAAAGATGGTGGCTACGTTTGAAAGTAAACTTTAAGGCGATCGTTTATCAATAATAACGCAGGTTCCGCTATCATAAATGCAACTACAGGACGGATTTGCTGATTTCGCACTGGAATCTCATGACCAGTCGGGAGCTGTTCTAACCTTAGTGGTTTTTTTCCGGTTGTCCATTTCGTTTCTAAAATTGTGGGTTATTTTGTCTCATGTTCTAGTGGGAAAGACGGACTATGCTTGGAACAACCTAAGCAGGTTGTTAAATGCATCGGCCGGTGGAATATATTACGAATTCGTATATAATGAAGGTTAAACAGTGATTTTTTAATACTGTTCGCTGTCTTGCGAACTAAAGTTGTCATCAAAAGTAAAGCATCTTGGTATTGAAAGTCATTTTCAACAGTAGTCAAAATTATTAGATAGTTAGGGGAATGCTGTTCTTAATAATGCCTTTTGTTCGATGCCATTCTCATCTCTAGGTCGCTGAATAATGTTTGCTATTTGGGAAGGAGTCTCTAAATAGTCCCTTTTCTCAATATAAACATCCGTGAAGCGGTTATACAGGTCATGCTATTGGAAACGACAAATTTTTAGGACTGATGCAAATCCGAAGATGTGTGCTTGCGTTTGCTGAAAATGTCATTATTTGTTTTGAGGTTTTGTTAAGGAAACCTAAATTATTGGCAAGCAAGCAACCTTTAGAGTAACATTAGCAAAAATTCTGTCTGTCTTCTTTGGTGTCGTCTTGAAAGCTAGCTGGGGTAGTTTGTTTACCTGTGCGACCTGCGGTTTAGTGGCCAACATCGCGCGGAATTAATGGTTTCGATTCTTCCTGGGCGAAGTTTGACTTCATTAAAGCAAACCACAAATTTGAAGCCAGTGAGATGCTGAGAACAACAGCAAACAATGAATGAAGTTTTTCCAGATATCTGTTCATCTGAAGAGCTCTGATCTGGTAGCCAACAAAGATAATGTCTGCGGTTCAAAGCAAATGTTCCAAAAATGTTTAGGAAACGACAGACTTTCCAACTACTCAATGAGCTTAAAGGCAAATCATATAAATCACAGAATTTTCCAATCCTAAGCAGCTGTTATCAGAAGTTTGATGAGCCTTCGGATAAAAATAATGCAAACGAGTTCAACAATTTTTTTGCTTCAATCGGACATCAAGTCAGTAGGCACCTAAATAAAAGTTTCCAACCTTCTTTTCCTAGACACCAATGCTCCATGTATCTTTACAAAACTACTGCGAGAGAGGTGGGGGATATCTTAACTAATCTTGACAACAAGTCATCCTCAGGTGTTGATGATATAAGTAACATACTAATCAAATTATCTTCAGATGTCATCAACCCCTACCTAGTGTTTCTGATAAATTTTTCATTTGACAAAGGTATTTTTCCTTAAGAACTGGCTCGAGCAAGAGTTCTTCCACTGCACAAAGAGGGGTCTAAACTTGACCAAAATAATTATAGGCCAATTTCACTTCTTGTAGTTTTCAGTAAAATTTTTGAAAGAGCTATGTACAATCGCGTGTACCAATATTTTGAGAAATTCTCTTCATTTTATAAGAAGCAGTTTGGTTTTAGATCTAAACATAGTACAATTGATGCACTAGTTGAGCTAACCGAAACTGTTCGCATGAGACAACAACATTCGACCATAGTTAGTTTCTTTTTGGATTTAAAAAAGGCGTTTGATACTATCAATCATACATTTCTTTTGGAAAAACTAGAGAGATATGGAATTAGAGGCAACTGCTGGAACTGGTTTAACTCTTATCTGAGTAATAGAATGCAGCAAGTTGTAATTAATGGTACTTCTTCTGATTGGTGCGAAATCAAAAACGGTGTTCCTCAAGGATCGATTTTGGGCCCTCTTCTGTTTTTAATATATATAAACGACCTTCCTTTAGTCTGTAAAAATGTTGAAGTTTTACTTTTTGCTGACGACACTAACATAGAAGCAGTTGGGTGCTTGGATAGCATAAACCTCTGGCTTGAGAGTAACAAGCTTGTCCTTAATCTTAGTAAAACAATGCAACTTAACGTGAAAAAAGGCCCGGAAAATCTTAGTTTCCAATTGAACAAAACTGACATCAAAGTTGAGCATTACTGTAAATATCTTGGGGTAAAAATAGATAATAAGTTCTCCTTTCGGGATCATATAGATCATGTGCAAAGTAAGCTAAGTAAACAATGTGGTATACTAGCAAAACTCAGACATTATGTTCCTCGGAATCAACTAATTTCTTACTACAATTCGAATGTGACACCACTAATTCAATATGGTGCCTTGGTTTATGGTTGCTGTACCTACTCAGCGCTTTTACCGATCTACCTATTGCAGAAAAAAATTTTAAAAGTAATATATTTTAGAAAAAAAGGTGATCACTGCGACGATATTTTTATGAGGCACTCGTTGTTGACTATCTACGAGTTACACATATACGAATTAATTAAATTTGTTCTGAAATCAATCAATGGTCTACACCAGCAATATTTCTGCAATAATTTGTTTCAATTTAAATCGAACGACCGGAAAACCAGAAGTGGGATTCTTAACTTGCTAAAGGAACCATTTTGTAAGAAGAAGTTGGAGCGCAATTCAATACGTTTTAGAGGCGCTAAACTATATAACAAATTAAAGATAATGCAGATAATTCCCGCTAATTTAGAGAATGGTAGCCAAGCTGAAGTGACAAATTTCTGTCATAAATTGAAAAACTCATATCTGGCGTCAAACTACGAGCTAATTAGATTCGTTTTTAACTGAAGCGAACAACAATGTTGAACATGTGCTACTCTAGTTTGTTGAATTGATGTCCTATCTGAATAATTTGTTAATTTGTGCTATATTTTGCATGTATTGAACGAAGGTTTATGAATTCATTGTTGTCAGTAATTTATTGGGCAAATTGAAAAAGAAGATCGCTCTGATCTCGTTATTTGTCCACGTTGCTTGTTTATTATTCAACAACGAAATTAATTCTTTCTTTCTTTCTTTTAAATGTTATGAACTGGTTTTTGAGGGCAAGGGCAGCTTCTGCCATCATAAAATGCCTCTACGAGACCAGTTTGGAATGGGATCCGAAGCGTAGATCTGCTGAGTTTGTACTGCAGTCCCACAGAAAGCAGCTGTCCTCTCGTTTTTCCAGAAGTCCTTCCCTTTTCAGTAACGTATCTTCATTTGTTGTTGTTGTCAATTTTTTTCAAGAGACGGGGACTCTACTTGGTGCAACTTGCTGCAGGGCAATTCAATACGTTTAGAGGTGTTCAACTGTATGATAAATTAAAGATACTGGGAGATCGTTCACATTAATTTAGACAATCGTACCAAAGCTGAAGTGAAAAGTTTTTGCCATATATCAAAAAAATCATACCTCCTGTCGAACTAAGAGTTAAGCAGATCATTTTTTACCTGAAGGAAGAAATATTGGAACATGTAATACTATAGTTTATTAATAGCCGCCCTCATCTTCTCAGCCGGCTATTATAGTGCTCCTATTTTTTACAATTCAAAGAAGTTGAATTGTATTGGGGCGCTGTCTTTTTACGACTCGAGTATTGGAGACGTCTTTTTTTTTAATCAATTTTATTGAGTGATTTTTGAAGCGGGAAATGAAACGCGTGAAAAAATTTGGAGTGATTTTGGTGCTGAACAAAATGAAGGAAGTGTGGAGCGAAAAGAGAGTGGTTTTTTGTTCATATCGCTGTTTTCTAGAGAGCGAGAAATTGAGGTGTGAAAAAAATTCTGTAAGCGAGCGAAATTTTTTGTTCACGTGCGACATGTGCTGCATTTTAAAGCAGTTTTTTTTCTGATTTTTTTTTGGTTAAGAGGTTTGGTTATGATTTGCTGTTAATTTTAGGCTGGGTTTGGTAGTGGTTTGAAGGTTTCTGAAAATTTATATGAATTTTATGCTAATTCGGATGTTTTCATGTATTTTGCTGATTTTTGGGCTATTTTTTAACGATTTTTTTATTATTGTTTTGTTTTACTGCCTCAAACGGGTATTGAAGATGCCTCTATTAATTGAGCAATTTTAAGTTAACACGTGGTTACAGTTTTGTGGATATGAAGCATTTTTTTTTGTTGAGGATTATGACGAAAAATGTCGAAAATTGGAACTAATTTTCTTAATTTTTTTTGCTGTTTTTCGGTTTTTTCTGTTCCTTAGACAAGTTTCTTAACCTATTTTGACTTTCCTATTGTATTGCGAGCTTCTGGGTACCCTATTGGCTGAAAAAAATTTTAATTAAGATTTATGTGCTTTTGTAATATTAAAAAATATATTAATTGTTTCCAGTTTTTTAGTTAAAGTTGTATGTAGGAGCTTATTTTTTCATGATTTGGCTTCAAGTATTTTTAAAAAATCTCGTAAGTAGTTGTAGTAGTTACTAGTTGTAGTGATGATGTAATTGTGGCAGAGATGGTTTTTTGGGGTATCAATTTATGACAGAATTTGATCAGATTTTTTATCATATTTTAATAGATTTGATTTTTTTACTTTTTGTTTTATGGTTTTATTTCAAGAGAATCCTAAATTACTGGAGGCACGTTTTTTCTTCTGATGAGGAGTTGGATGGCATTTAATTGGATATCCACTTCGAGTCGTTTCCAGAATTCTTCCGGCTATGTTTTTTTTAAGATCTGTTCACACATTTTCATGATTTTTGAAGTCAAAATGGAGTTGTGATTTTGGTCACGCCGAAACAGGAAGTGGAGCGAAAAAGCGAGTGAGTGGTTTTACTGTATAGAATTTCATCACTTTCATATTAGAATAGTGTGAGAAAAATGTGTGTGAGCGAAAATTCCTTCTCTTGCTAATGGTTTTTCGTTCTCTTGCTTAATTATATTAGTCCTGTCGGTCTTTTTTTATGCGATTTTTCGCTTGACCGATTTTACTTTTCGTTCTCAAAAAAGGCAAACATAGGTAGCGCCCAGCGGGCATTAAGTGCTCTTAGAGCCTTTCAGCTCTGTTTCATCTCAAACTGTTTTGGAGGCTTATACTTATGGTGTGAAGGGCGGTTCTTAGAAGTTGCAGACACCCCAACTATTGCCCCCACCCCCACCGCGCTGTTGCCCCCCCACGCCACTGTTGCTCATCCCATACCTCCCCATCAGCCCACCCAGTGCAATCCCCCCGTCCCCGTGGCTACGTTCGAACAACCGATCGCTAAAAACACGCAATTTTGTTTTAATTTTCACAATTTTTTTCAAGCTTTTTGAAAATTTTCGTCATTTTTGGAGTTCTTTCAGCCCTAGGTGTCAAGGAACCTCCTCTCGGGTTTTTGTAATAGCTTACTGCATAGTTTCTAGTGGTAGTGGAATGGTTTCAACTTTTCAACATCACCACGAATTTAAGCATTTTTTTTGACAAAACTTGCAAATTTTTTCAATTTTTTGACAATTATTTTTAATAGCCGCACAGCGATAGAAAAGTATTTTGTCGCACAGCGATTCAAAGAATTTGAATTGTATTGGGGCGCTGTCTTTTTTTAAAGATCTGTTCACACATTTTCATGATTTTTGAAGTCAAATTGGAGTAGTGATTTTGGTCACGCCGAAACAGGAATGGAACGAAAACGCGAGTGGTTTTGTGGCGTGACATTTTTTTGCTCTAAATTTGAAGTAGAGTGAGAAAACGGGGTTTGAACAAAAATTCGCTTTCTCGCTATTGGTTTTTTTTCACATGCGGCAATTTCACTTTGATTTTTACAGTTTTTTCGATTTTTTGGATCGGTTTTTTTTCTAAATGGTTTTCCCAATCCATTCATAGTCCGTTCTTGGTCTAGTTTTCTTTTTAATCAATGAAAATTCTTTGACTTGTACGTCAGGACTTGTCCTGCTCTGTTTTTTTTTATTAGTCGAACAAAAAAATGTTTCGCGTTACCTCATTTTGCCGCTTTTTAAACATTTTGCGTGAAATCTTTTTGACTTCTCTAGGCTAGTAGTTTCTCTCTTCTCTCTTTCTGCTAAAAGTGATTTTGAAAATCAGTTGCTCAGCAAAGCAATTCAAACTGAACAGAGTCAGTATAAAAGTTGAAGTCAGAAATAGAAACGGGATAAACCCTTAAAGCCGAATTTTAGATGCTCGCTATTTGAACGTCGTTCCTATAATTAATATTAACCTCTCTCTAATGCTTATTGGTATTGATAGTAGCCCCTGTAGCCTCTCTAAGGAACAGAAGTATGTTCAACTACGAAATTCCATTTAAAAAATCGGATTTAAAAAATGTTTTAGGCAAAAATCTTTTTTTTTAATAGCCGCCCTCATCTCAGCCGGCTCTTATAGCGCTCCTATTTTTCCTTCGTCGAACAAAAAAATGTTTCGCTTTACCTCATTTGCCGCTTTTTCAACATTGGTCGCGTGAAATCTTTTTGACTTCTCTAGGCTAGTTTCTCTATTCTCTCATTCTGCTAAAAGTGATTTTGAACATCAGTTGCTCAGCAAACCAATTCAAACTGAACAGAGTCAGTATAAAATTGAAGTCAGAAATAGAAACGGGATAAACCCATAAAGCCGAATTTTAGATGCCCGCTATTTGAACGTCGTTTCTATAAGTATTAGTTAACTCTCTCTAATGCTTATTGGTATTGATAGTAGCCCCTGTAGCCTCTCTAAGAAACAGAAGTATGTTCAACTACGAAATGCCATTAAAATAAATCGGACTTAAAAAATGTTTTTGTACAAAAATTTTTTTTAATAGCCGCCCTCATCTCAGCCGGCTATTATAGCGCTCCTATTTTTTTCCTTCGTCGAACAAAAAAATGTTTCGCTTTACCTCATTTTACCGCTCTTTCAACATTTTGCGTGAAATCTTTTTGATTTCTCTAGGCTAGTTTCTCTCTTTTCTCATTCTGCTAAAAGTGATTTTGAACATCAGTTGCTCAGGAAAGCAATTCAAAATGAACAGAGTCAGTATAGAAATTGAAGTCAGAAATAGAAACGGGATAAACCCATAAAGCCCAATTTTAGATGCCCGCTATTTGAACGTCATTCCTATAAGTATTAGTTAACTCTCTCTAATGCTTATTGGTATTGATAGTAGCCCCTGTAGCCTCTCTCTAAGAAACAGAAGTATGTTCAACTACGAAATGGCAACGAAATAAATCGGACTTAAAAAGTGTTTGTGCACAAAAATCTTTTTTATTCAATATCTATTCTTTCAATCCCAATCATGCTTATTAGAATCAACGGCGGCTATTTTCCGGCAATCTGCCGGCTATGTTTGAATTTGTGTCTCATTTTGAGTCATTGTGTCTTATTTTGAATCCGATTATTTTTTAACTGAAGGAAGAAACGATATTGGAACATGTGATACTATAGTTTATTGAATTTGTATCTCATTTTGAATACGCGGGGCAGCCATGGTGGCCCCAGTCTCATTGATTCCCGTAAGAGCTTATCACGACGATATATTGATTATCTTTACCGAGATCATTGGGTGGACATAAAGTCAGGACGTCATACCTCGACACTGTAGTAATCACTCTCCTTCAACCAGCTAAGTTCCTTTCAATTTATATTATATTATTTGTATCTTCACCTTTCTATCCGTATGGTCAAAATAGTTGCGGCGAGTTCCCTTTATCATTCCATCAGTAACTTAAAATTATCAGAACAAGAGAAACTCTCTGACATTGTTCACTCTTACCCTGTCCTCGACCTACACACAAACACATCAAACTATTGTGACGATTATCTTACGTCAGCTTCACTGAGGAACCGAAACATTATTCTTTGGCGTGACCTCGTGAATAATACTCTAACTTCTCATCCCAGAAAGAAAAACATCCCTCAAATGGTTGACGAACTCATTGAAACTTTGAAGACTAACCCCAACTTTTTTTGTAATGCCACCTGCCAACGCGAAGGAGCGCCTTACATCTATAACGATCTTGTAAAGTCCCTGAACTGCTACCTAATCGACGTGACAAAGCACATTATTAGCGCCTCTGAATAAACTGACGAGTTGGTATTAGCAGAATACCAAGAGCTCCATCAAACACCAGACGTTAAACTGCGAAGCTTGGAATCTTCAAGACAAGTGGCACGAAGAGACGATCGGCTGACGAGTCGCTACCGAGTCTGGGGCTCTGAGCCCCTACTAGTTTTTGTTCATTTGTAAAACTATCAATCTTCTAAGGCGCCCTAATTGAGTCTCTGGCTCTGAGCCCGTGAAAGATGCCAAAACAATACTGGCTATCGAATCAAGTCAATCTCTGATTGTTGCGCTACATGTGCTGAGGAAATTCTGAAAAATTAAAGCTCTTTTGACTGCTTCTTTTGTGGACGTCGAATGCACTTAACTGAGAACTGCACTGGCCCAAGTGAAACGGCAATGAAAGGAGTCTTGTCCGTTGGTAAATGTAACGCCTCTATCGAAGAGAAACGTCAAGAAAAATTTGCTGATACACTAACAAGACCAAGCGATGGTAAAAGAGCGCAAGGAAAACCAAATAAAAAACCTTAAGAGCGAAATGACCGACCTCAAAAAAAAGCTGTCTCCGAGATCAAATCATTCCTCAAGCAAGTCCCCAATAGAAGCAATCCCCGCTGTTGTACCAACTCCAAGACCTGAAACTCTGCCAAAACCTGAAGAGATTGACGGCATGCGAATAAGTGGCATCCCTGAATCAAAACGAAAAAGAAGCCAGGCTACGTCAGGAACATGATCTTGCCCAGGTTCAAAAGTTACTGGCGCACGTCGAGGTCAATGCCGATATTGGAGACATGATACGACTAGGACGGCACGAGAGCAAAACTAGAACAATACTTTTGAAGATACCGAATGCCTATCAACGACGAATGATTTTTCTCTCTGCGAGAAAACAATCCTGCAGCCAACCTGTGTTTCGAGTCGACAACTAACAAAAGAAGAAGCTGATCTTGAGAATCAAGCTTTAATGCGAAGACGTGAACTGAATATTGTTGGCGCAGAAGCAAAGAATCTTCGAGTTCGTGACAAAATTTTGTTCATTCGGCAGGGCACAAATTGGATCAAGGACAAGACACCCGAAGTCCATATGTCCTCTTGACTAATCGCCTTCTTGAAAACTGTATAGACTTAAAGAAACTCATCTTTACTTAAATTAACCATAGAATTTGAACAATTCAATAGCCGGGTTTTATGCGAACCCGTGGATTACTTTATCCTAAATATTATTATTATTATTATTATTATTATTATTATTATTATTATTATTATTTTATTATTATTTGTTTGCTGTATTTTAAAAATGTTTAACGAACGTATATCAAATCTTCGTATCTAGTCAATGATTTATTTTGGGCAAATTGAAAAAGAAGATTTGTCTGATCTCCTTTTTGTACACTCTGTTTGTTGTTATTATTCATAAATATGCAGCAACAAATTTTTTTCAGAATGTTTGAAGGTTCTTGTATATAGTGTCGTTTAAACAAAGCAATTTGTAGGGCTGTTTGTTGTTATCTTGAACTTAAGTTGTATTCGAAGTCAAGCGCGCAAATTGGTAATTAAAGTGTACAACCAAAGCAACCAACAAGGCAACAAATATTTTGGCTAGATGGGTAGTTGCTCTTGATCAAAATGCTTTTTATTTGATGCCATTCTGAACTCTAGTGCGTTGAATAGTTGTGTTCACTAGTCGGAAAACGTATAGTCTATGATGTTCAAAAATTCTTTGAGGTAGACTCCCGTAAAGTGCTCGTTGGAAAGCAAAATCAGCAAGAGCGTGGTTCCTTCTGTTGAAGGTGTCATTTTGATTTCGAGACTTTGACCTAAACTGTCAAATGTTAGCTGTATGTTCATTATTCTAATGAACTTGATTACTATTTTGTGCAGTCTACTGTCGGAGTAACAAAACCGAAGATAGGAATTCTTGAGGTGTGGTATATTGAGATTCATCAGATTGGAAAGCCAGTCAAGACTATGAGCAAAAGTTGTGCTGTAGGGGGGGTCAATGTGTAACTTCTTGGCCAAACGTACATACAGCTGCTCTTGTGGATCCATTTTGAACTTGCATGTGTATTTTTAGGTTGCGGGTGGTGCTCCGGGGCAGTCGAAATCAGGAGATCCAGCCAAGACAGCAGCAGAGTTACTTGCACAGTACATCGACTCACTCCTGCGAGTCAGCTCAAGGCTAGTGTGTTTAATTGCTCTCAAACAAAGTTTGTAGCAATTATATTAGTCCTGTCGGTCTTTTTTTATGCGATTTTTCGCTTGACCGATTTTACTTTTCGTTCTCAAAAAAGGCAAACACAGGTAGCGCCCAGCGGGCATTAAGTGCTCTTAGAGCCTTTCAGCTCTGTTTCATCTCAAACTGTTTTGGAGGCTTATACTTAGGGTGTGAAGGGCGGTTCTTAGAAGTTGCAGACACCCCAACTATTGCCCCACTCCCACCGCGCTGTTGCCCCCCCCACGCCACTGTTGCTCATCCCATACCTCCCCATCAGCCCACCCAGTGCAATCCCCCCATCCCCGTGGCTACGTTCGAACAACCGATCGCTAAAAACACGCAATTTTGTTTTAATTTTCACAATTTTTTTCAAGCTTTTTGAAAATTTTCGTCATTTTTGGAGTTCTTTCAGCCCTAGGTGTCAAGGAACCTCCTCTCGGGTTTTTGTAATAGCTTACTGCATAGTTTCTAGTGGTAGTGGAATGGTTTCAACTTTTCAACATCACCACGAATTTAAGCATTTTTTTTGATAAAACTTTTCAATTTTTTGACAATTTTTTAACTCTGATTTTTACTGTTTTTTCGATTTTTTGGATCGGATTTTCTGAATGGTTTTCCCAATCCATTCACAGCTCATGCTAGGCCTAGTTTTTTGTTTGAATTAAAATTTCGTTTCTCGCTAGGGTTTTTTTTGCTCACATGCGGCATTTTGATATTGATTTTCTGTTTTTTTTCTTATTTTTTTGTTCTGATTTTTTTAAAAAGGTTTTCTGAATTCACTCATAGCCCATTCTAGGTTTAGATTTTCTGTTTAGTCAATGAAAATTCTTTGAATTGTACGTCAGGACTTGTCCTGCTATGTTTTTTTATTTGGTCATGATTTTTGTTACGACCATATGACGTCACAGCCACTTTTTGTTCATTCGTTCATGCAATTTCAACTGAATTGCATGTGTGACGTCATTTTTCGCTCTTAGTGGAGCGAGTTTTTTGTTCATGCGCGTGATTAAATTTTTGGTCACACTTGACTTACCTCACTCTCAAAAATGACTTCCTCACTTTGAAGTTGACTTTTATTTACTTTTAATTCAAAGAGATAAGGTCAAATGGGTGTGTGTCACTCTAAACGAAGGTTTTTTGAGAGCAGTCAATAGAGGCAGCAAAAAAAGTTTACAGATTTTTAATCAAAGTATAACATATCAGTTTTCAATGAAAAGACGAATTTTTTTGGTCTGTCTTTACTGATTTTTTTGAGACTGCAGATCTACGAAGCTATTGCGGCTATTTTCTGGCAATCTGCCAGCTATGTTTAATTATTCACGTCTTTCTTGACACAGGGGCCAGAAAACGTCCTTATGGGTTGGATATTAAGTTACTGAAAAAGTTTTATTTGCCATGGAATAGCTTTCTTTTTTCTAATGACAAATTTTAAGCGATTTTTTTATTACACTTGCATTTTGTTCAAGTTTTTGAAAATTTTTGACGGTTTTTAGGTTTCTCCAGCCTGAAAAGGCGAGGAACCTCCTCTAGGATTTGACAATAGGTTACAATATAGTTTCTAAATGTAATGGAATGTTTTCACGATTTCAACACCAGGAATTTTTTTGACATTTGTTGTCACTATTCAGGGTTTTCAGCCTAACAGAAAATCTCCGTTAGGGTTTGACAATAAGTTACTGGAAAATGCTTTTCGGCAATAGATTATTTTTCAAATTTTATCACAATTTTTAGCAGTTTTTTCAACTTGCATTTTCAATTTTTTTTTTGAATTTTTAAAAATTTCCAGCTTTTTCAAGTTTTCTTAATCTTTTTGAATTTTTTAATCATTTTTTTCCGGCACCAGGGTCCTAGAGACCTCCTCCAAGGTTTGATGATAAGCTGTCGCATAGTTCCTAGAGCTAGTGGAATGGTTATCGATGTTTTTTTAACGACTCCAGCTTTAGAAATTTTTTAATAAAATTTAATTTTCAAATTTTCGGTAAAATATTATGTTCCAAGTTTATGGATCTTTATCAGCCAATGAAACTATTTAAAGCTTGAAATAGGGATACTTGATAGCCTCTTGAGACAATGAAATGGTTTCGAAGATTTTAGTATCTTGAATTTTAGCAGGATTTTGTAAAAAAAATTTGCGATTGCTTTTAAAGTTTTTGGATTTTTTTGTCCTTTTCTGAGTTTAACAATCATTACTGGCCAACGAATACTTTGCAAATTTTTAGAATATCAGTTTTTTATTTGGTTTATTTACTAACAAGGCTAGAAAACTAAAATTTGCATCAAGTTGCATCATAAAGGTTTGAGTCGAATCAAGCTAAAGCTAGCCTCACTAAACCGTGGCTAGCTAGTGACGAAGCCAACCGCTCGCCAGTCGTTTAAGAGCAATTCGCCCGACGTTAGTCGGTTATGTTTTATTTACTGCCTTTTCGTTGTTTACAAGTTAGTCCATCCTTTCTTGGCAGTTCGAGATTATAAATTTTTATGACCTGCCGCACAGCAACTTTGTAATTCTAGCCTTAATTATTTGGCAGTGGTGGGTTTTGCATTGTTTCCTATCTTCAACAGCTTAATCGTGACAAGGATTTGAACGTTAATTCGTTCTTTTATAACAGTAACGGAATTATAACCACCTATTATGCAATATTATCGGTGTCTTATTGAAATTTAGAGAATTTAGTTTGAGCAAACATTAAAATACTTTCGTTTCTAGGAAATCGGATGACAATGACTTAGATGAGCACATGCAGGACTCTATGATGATATTCAAGTACATCTCAGAGAAGGACGTATTTGCCCGTCAGTACTCACGACACTTAGCTAACAGACTGGTGAACGGAAGCTCCGTCTCAGATGATGCTGAACAGAGTATGATCGAAAAACTAAAAGGCACATGCGGCTTCGAGTACACAAACAAGTTCCAGAAAATGTTCACAGACGTTAATTTGTCAAAGAAATTGAGCGAAGAGTTTAAAAAGCCACCGGCAACTATGGAGTTTGATTTCTCAATTATTGTGGGAACTAGTGCGTCGTGGCCTTTTAACAATGTCAAAGGCTATATTCTACCAAAAGAGGTGACCATTGAAGTTTCCTGGTTTCTAAATTACTTGATGTTATTTTGCTTTTCAAACAAAAACCTTGAATAGATTGTTGTTTTTTTTTATCGAAAAATGACTTTTTATTTAAAGCTGCATAGATAGTAGATTGCAATCCTTTTCGGTTGGTCGGGATCCAAGTTGTTCCAAAATTGTGTTGTTAGGTACCTAATATTTCATCAATAGAAAGTTGGCTGTTGCCTTTTCCGGAAGACACGATTTCCTTGACAATGCCAATAAATTTTAATTCAATTTTAAGTCAAAACTGTTTTAATGGCTTGCCGGATAATTAATAATGTTTTTCAATAAACATTGCTGATTTTCAAATGGGGCCCTGCTTGCTAACGAGTGATAGCGATCAAATTTTACTAACGGTGACCAGATTTTTGTGTTCCTGGCTAACGTAATGTATAACGCATGTAACAATATGGCAAAGTTATCCCGAATTTTAAATTTTTATTTGATTTAGAATGTGAACCATTGTTTTTAGTTTCAAGCAACATTTGAGAAGTTTAAGATGTTCTACAACCAAAAACACAACAATAGGAAACTCGACTGGCAGTGGAACCGGTGCAAAGGTGAAATTGCCACCGGATGTTTTCAAAGGTAAGTTATCTAGAGAACATGTTTTCTATTTGTGATAACCCCAGTGTTCTCAGAATTTTTATCGTGCATGATCTGACAAATTTCTGACAAAACCATCTTGCTGACGTTTGTCAGATCTTACACCGTAAAAATTCCTCTTATGCGATTTTATGCGATAAAAATTCTGTATCTGATCTTACACATGAAAATTCTGCTGACAAAAAATGTTTTTCGTGTAAGATCTTAATAAGAATCTTATAAGATCTTGTAATATAAACAATCGGAAAGCTATGACTCATCTTTCTGATAGGATTTTTATCAGATCTTATGCGATAAAAATTCTTTAAGTATGGCATGTTCTTCAAATCGAAGACAATTCAGAGTTGCTTTGAAGCAGTAGCCGAAAAGCTACGGCAAGCAACAAAAAGCTACGGCTTTTATTTGCCTTCTTTTGGTTTTTTTATTTCGTCAAAATTTTTGGGATCTTTTCCGTTTGTGCCCCCCAGTACGTTATGCCCCCCCCCCCCAGTTACAGAGCTCGTGTCATTACATAGTAAATCAAATGTAAAAAATATGCACCCACTAACCAGGAGATCACAAACGGAAAATAACCGATTTTTGATACGATCATATGACATCACAACCACTTCAAATCTGCTTTTTGTTCATTCGTTCATGCAATGTCAACTGAAGTGTGTATGTGAGGTCATTTTTCACTCATATTGGAGCCAGTTTTTTGTTCATTCGCTTGATTATGTTTTGGTCACGCGTGACTTACCTCGCTCTCAAAAATGACTTCCTGACTCTGAAACGGAATTTTCTTTGCTTTAATTCTAAGAGATAAGGTCAATTGAGTCCGTATCACTCTAATTGAATTCCATTTGAGAGCATTTAATAGAAGCAGCAATAACCTAAACAGATTCTTAATTAAAATAACATCTCAGCATTTAATAAAAACAATTTTGTTGGTCTGATTCTTTTACTATCTTTTTGATAATGCAGTTCTACGAAGCTATTTTCTGCCAATCTGCCAGCTATGTTAATGTGTTTTGAGACCTATAAGATAGTGTGAAAAAGGAGCTTTTTCGGAAGCAACGATTATCAAACTAAGCTGAAAAATTTTCTCAAAGACCAAAACTATCTTGGACTGCTAAGTTGAGCCACAGTACCTAGTTGAGACTCAGATCTTATAAGATAACAATTCAGCAAAATTGAATTATTATCTTTTAAGATCTGATAAGTATCTTATCAGATCTTACACGATTAAAGATCACGTAGGGCAGAATTGTTATCGTGTAAGACCAGATGAAATCTTACACGATAAAGATTTTTTATCAGCGTCCTATGAGATCCTCCACGATAAAAATTCCAGAATCACTGGGGAAGAAAAGCCAAGAAGACCGCGAAGTTATTCTAGAGGTCTTTTTCGGGGTCCTTATATACCTTGTTCAGGAACTCTTAGTAGCTTTGTCATGCTGATTTGTGTTTTGGCTCAGATATTTGACGATTGAAATCAACAATCTCTGGTTAAGCCTTTTTGCTCTAAAATCGTTATTTTGAATGTCAGAATTGCAGAACCAATGATGTGAAAGAACTATTTTTGTAGATCTCAAGAAAAGCATTTTGTTTTGCATGGTCTTTCTTTAGTCATCTAAAGCAACCCAAAGCTGACAAGAATAGCTTTAAGACAGTATAATCGAACCATGTTTTTTTCTGAAGTTCGTATGTAATATAGTGTTAAGCAAATTATCAATTGTTGATTAATTGCTCTCAATTGAAGTTTGTAGCAATTATATTAGTCCTTTCGGTCTTTTTTTTCCAATTTTTCGCTTCACCGATTTTTCGTCTGACGCTTTTGACTTTTCGTCCTCAAAAACGGGATAAACAGGTAGTGCCCAGCGGGCATTACGTACTCTTAGAGCCTTTCAGCTCAAACTGTTTTGGAGACTTATACTTTTACTTAGGGTGTGAAGGGCGGTTCTTAGAATTTGAAGATACCCCCACTGTTAACTCCCCCACTGTTGACTCTCCCCCCCCCCCCCCTATTGCCCCCACCCCCCGCCACCGCGCTGTTGCCCCTCACCCCAGTGTTGCCCCCCAATCAGCCCCTGGTTCACCCCCCCCCCCCCCCCCCTCCCGAGGCTAGCTACTGACGAACAACCGCTTGCTAAAAACGCAAATTTATACTATTTTGCAATTTTTTTCAAGCTTTTTGGAAAATTTTTGACCTTTTTTGTTTTTATCAATCCTAGGCGTCAAAGAACCTCCTCTAGGGTTTGATAATAGGTTACTGAATTGTTTCTAGTGGTAATGGAATGGTTTCAACATTTTAACATCACGAATTTCAGCAATTTTTTGAAAAAAAAACGTGCAATTTTTGCACATTTTTACCTTATTTTTTCCCCTTATTCAGGTCTTTCCAGACCCAGGGGCCAGAAAAAATCCTATAGGGTTGATAATAAGTTACTGGCAAATTTTTAATGGCCATGGAATAGTTTTTGAACTTTTCAATTTGACAAATTTTAGCTATTTTTTGATAAAACTTGCTTTTTAAGTTTTTTTTGAAATATTTTATCGTTTTTTTTAGATTTTTTCAGCCTTAAGAGCGAAGGAACCTCCTCTAGGGTTTGAAAATAGGTTATTGAATATCTTCTAGATTAAATGGAATGTCTGCAAGATTTTACCATCAAGAATTTTGGCATATTTTTGATATTTTTTTGCCAATTTTTTGACTTTTATAGTCATTATTCAGATTTTTTTGAGCCTCAAGGGTCAAAAAGCCTCCGTTAGAGTTTGATAATAAGTAACGGGAAAAATTTTGATGGTCATGGATTAATTTTCAACTTTTAATATCACAAGTTTTAGCAATTTTTTTAAATAAAATTTGCTATTTCAAAAGTTTTTTGTAGAAATTTTTTGTCATTATTTAGGTTTCGCTAGCCTCAAGCGCCACGGATCTTCCTTTAGTGTTTCATATTGTGTTACTGCATAAATTTTAGATGTAATGAAATGTTCTTCAAGAATTTTTCAAAATTTTTGCAATTTTTTCATGTTTTTGAATTTTTTCCGGCAACAGAGGCCCTGGGACCTCCTCCAAGGTTTGATAAAAAGCTGCTGCATATTTTCTAGAAGTAATGAGATGGTGATCAACATTTGTTTCCTCCAGTTTTAGTAAAATTTGGATAAAATTAAATTTTGTGAAATTTATGGAAAGTTTTTCTGATCCAAGTGTATGGATCTTTGAGCCTGTGAAGCTATTTCAGGCTTAAAACAGGGATACCGGATAGTCTCTTGAGACAATGAAATTGTTCTTAAGGTATTAATGTCTTGAATTTTAGCAAGATTTTTTTAAAGTTTGCAATTTTCAAACTTCATTTTTTTGTCCTTTTCTGAGTTTAACTACCATTACTGGCCAACGAAACTTTTCAAGTCTCGGAGATGGGTTACTTGACAGAACTTTCGAGACAAAAATTGATTTTGAACTTTCTTTATTACGAAGTTGAAAACTTTTTTAATTTTGCCTTCTATATGATTTATTTATTAACGAGGTTAGAAAACTAGAAGTTGCAGTGTCGAATCCAATCATGGAAGATATGCCTGTCTCTTTCTCTCTTTCGGTTAGGGTTCCGTTCCTTCTCTTTCTCGTTCACGTTTTATCTCTCTCTCTCTTTCTCTTTGTTGATGCCGCACTTCAGCTGCTGTTATGTGGCGTCATGCCATCATCTCTGATCCTCATTATCAATGAGTTATAGTTGAAATGTTTTTTATCATAAATGATCTAACAGGCACTTTTTAGGAAACCATTGTTTATTGCTCTCAAAAGCTTTTTGTAGCAAATATATTAATCCTGTTTGTCTTTTATGCAATTTTTCGCTTGGCCGATTTTTTGTCTGACCCAGTTGACTTTTGTCTGCAGAAACGGGATAAAGAGGTAGCGCCCTGAGGCCAACCGCTCGTCGGTCGTTTGAGAGCAATTCGCCCGACGTTAGTTGGTTATGTTTAAATTAATTCGTGCATGTGTAGGACGTACGTGTTCGTGGCCTCCATGTACCAGATGGGAGTTCTATTGCTGTTCAACAAGAGTGCCACCCTCACAATGGGCCATATCATACACGAGTGCGGAATCCCCAATTCCGAAAGCAGCATACAGGTACTATTACTATTGCAATCACTCATGCGTATTCGTCCTTTAGCCCTTTTTGTGCCACTGTGACCCCAAAATTCATATTGAAATGATGAGAGTCGCTTTTCATCAAGGAATAGATATTGCCGTCAGAGGATAAATTTTGCCCAAAGTTTCGTGAAGCTATCCGATGTTTCCGAAAATTCTATTTTTGTCGGCTTGATCTGATCAATGGTTTTTAGTAGAATTCTTAACAGTTTTGGGACCTAATAAGATATATTGTCAAATGCGGTGATCTTTCGCAGCAAGAAAAATCTGACTCCCTCTTGATTTCCCTAAAAAAGCTGATGGGGGAAGAAGGTTTTAACATTTCAGTTCTTTGCGATTAGTTTTCAGGAATGAGTGTAAGATATAAGATAGATGGACATCTCAATTCATTATGCAAATGTAACGATAGCGTAAATCGTAATCTGAACTTACGGCAGTGATGTGGGTTTTCGCATTGAGTTACTGTTTGTCTTCTTCCTCAGGTGATTCAGCAGTTGGTCAAAATGAAGATTCTCTCAAGTAATGGCGATGAGAAAGACGAAACGACCGAAATTACCGTCAGTGAAAATTATCACAAGTTAGTTAATGTTTTCTGTTAATTACTGTTGCTAAACCTGTCAGAATATTTAAACATTGATATTTGGAGGATACGTCTTCTCAGATGACAGTTATTCACAGCGAATTTTGTACTAAGGTCAATTATCAAATTGATTTCACTATGTATAAAAAATCAATTTTTTGCGCGAGGTAGAATAGTTTTGCGAACTGTAATGTTTGTGCTAGTAAGAAGGTGAAGGTTCCAATCACGATGCCGATCAAGGCTGAGCAGAGACAGGATAGACAGCACACAGACAGACAGGTGGAAGAGGACAGGAAGAATGTCATTCAGGCTGCAATCGTCCGGATTATGAAGATGAGAAAGAGGTAAGCTATACACGTCTAATACTCCAAGAATTTATGATGTGATTAAATACAGAATTAATACTAAGTTTTAAAATCAGGCATGAAGAGACCATACAAACAAAACCTGATTGGTTAAGTCAAAAAACAATTGGAGGCTCGAAATATATGAATGCACTTGGACAGACGCTAGAAATAGGTGAATGCACGGTGTCGATTTTAGAGCACATGGAGACTTTCTATAACCTGCGAAGCTGTAAGATGAGCGGAGCTATATTGCGGTGCTCTTGGTTTTTTTACAATTCAAAGAATTTGAATTGTATTGGGGCGCTGTCTTTTTTTACGACTCGAAGAAGATTATTGGAGAACTCCTCTTTGATTGCTCTCAATCGGAGTTTGTAGCAATTATATTAGTCCTGTCGGTCTTTTTTTATGCGATTTTTCGCTTGACCGATTTTTCATCTGACGCTTTTGACTTTTCGACCTTAAAAACGGGATAACAGGTAGCGCCCAGCGGGCATTTTTTTTTGAATTTTTTGTAATTTTTCTGGCACCAGGGTTCTAGGGACATTCTCAAAGGTTTGATGATAAGCTGTCGCGTAGTCTTTAGAGGTAATGGAATGGTTATCAATATTTTAATGACTCCAGCTTTAGAAATTTTGATAATTATTTTTTCAACCTTTCGGATAATTTTTATTTTGTTCCAAGTTTATGGATCTTTATGAGCCAGTCGAACTAGTTAAAGCTTGAAATAGATATACTGGATGGTCTCTTGAGACAACGAAATTGTTTTGAAGATATTAATATCTTGATTATTGGCAAGGTTTTGTTAAAATTTGCAATTGTTCTCAAAATTTTTGAATATTTTTGTCCTTTTCTGGGTTTAACGATCATTACTGGCCAACGAAGTTTTTCAACTCTTGCAGATGGGTTACTTGACATAACTCCTGAGACAAAATGTAGTTATGAACTTTTTTACTGCAATATTTGGAAGCTTTTCTTTTAGATTTTGCAAATTTTTGTAAATTTTTAAAATATCTTATTTGATTTATTTACTAACAAGGATAGAAAACTAAAAGCTGAAGAGTCGAATCAAGCTAAAGCTATCCGCACTAAATTGTGGCTAGCTACTGGCGAAGCCAACCACTCGCCGGTCGTTTGAGACCAATTCATCCGATGTTAGTTGGGTATGTTTTTTAATCAATTTTTTTTGAGAGGTTTTTGGAGGCAGGAAATGAAACGTAATTTTGTTGCTGAACATACTGACGAGTGGAGCGAAAAAGACTGGTTCTTTGTTCAATTCGCTCTTTTCTAGAGATCGAGAATATTTTTGTTCTTGTGCGGCATTTTAAAACAGTATTCTTTTAATTTTTTTGGTTAAGGGGCTTGGTTATGATTTCGTTCCACGTTTAGGCTGGTTTTAGTAGTGGTTTTAAGATGTCTAGAAATTCAAACAAAAATTTATGCTAATTCGGAGGTTTTTCATGTTTTTTGCTGATTTTTCGCCTAATTTTTTGGCTGTTTTTCGACGATTGTTTTATTTTAATGCCTGAAATTGATATCAAAAAGTAGTGACAGTTTTAGTAATATGAAGCATTTTTTGTTGAGAAATATGACAAACTGCGAAAACTGAAACATTTTCTCTGAAATTTTTTTTGCTGCTTTTCCTTGTTTTTAGGGCAAGATTCTTAGCCTATTATAACTTGACTACTATACTATTGTCTTATATCAGTATCTGGATACCCTGTTGGCTGAATTTTTTCTTCGTATTTATGTTCTTTTGTGATATTAAAAAACTTATTAATAGCCGCCCTCATCTTCTCAGCCGGCTATTATAGCGCTCCTATTTTTTTTTTTACTTCGCCGAACTTTTTTTCGCTTTACCATTTTGCCGCTTTTTCAGCATTTTGCGTGAAATCTTTTTGGCTTCTCTAGGCTAGTTTCTCTCTTCTCTCATTCTGCTGAAAGGGAATTTGAACATCAGGTGCTCAGCAAAGCAATTCAAATTGAACAGAGTCAGAATAAAAAATTGAAGTCAGAAATAGAAACGGGATAAACTCATAAAGCCCAATTTTAGATGCCCGCTGTTTGAAGTCTTAGTTACCATCTCTTATGCCTATTGGTATTGATAGTAGCCCTTGTAGCCTCTCTCTAAGAAACAGAAGTATGTTCAACTACGAAATGCCGTCAAAATATATCGGACTTAAAAAATGTTTTTGTACAAAAATCTTTTGTCGATATCTTCTATTCTTTCAATCCCAATCATGCTCATTGGAATCAACGGCGGCTATTTTCCGGCAATCTGCCGGGTATGTTTAACTTTTTCCAGTTTAGTCCAAGTTGTTTGTAAGAGCTTTTTTTCTCGTGATTTGGCTTCAAATGTTTTTAAAAACTCCTCTTAAGTGGTTTTAGTAGGTACTAGTTGTTTTCATGAAGTAATTTTGGCAGAAACAGTTGTTTTGGTATCTCAATTTATAAAAATCGATCAGATTTTTCATCATATTTTAACAGATTTGATTTTTTTCACATTTTTTTGGTGTTGTTTCAGAATAATCATAAATTAGTAGAAGCACGTTTATTCTGATGGTTCGTTGGATGGCGTTTAATTGGATTTCCACTTCGAGTTGTTTCCGGAATTGCTTCGGCTCTGTTTTTTAAGATCTGTTCAAACGTTTTCATGATTTATGAAGTCAAATTGGAGTAGTGATTTTGATCACGCCAAAAGAGCAATTGGAGCGAGAACACGAGTGGTTTTGCGGCGTCAATTTTTTTCGCTCTAATTTTAAAGTAGAGTGAGAAAACGGTTTTTGAACAAAAAATCGCTCTCTCGGTAGTGGTTTTGTGCTCACTTGCGGCAATTTCACTTTGATTTTTATTATTTTTCGATTTTTTTGATCGCATTTTTTAATGGTTGTCCCAATCCATTCGTAGTTCATTCTAGGCCTAGTTTTCTTGTTTGAACAAATTTTCTATTTCTCGCTTGTGTTTTTTGCTCACATGCGGCATTTTGACTTGATTTTCTTTTTTTTAAAATTTATCTGATTCTTTAGAAATGGTTTTCCCAGTTCACTCGTACGTTCTAAGTCTAATTTTTCGTTTAGTCAATGAAAATGCTCTGAAATGTACGAAAGGACTTGTCTTGCTTTGTTTTTTTTTGTTTTGTCTGACGCGGTTTTTCGTTTTACATTTGTTCACACAGCAAAGCTAGAAAACTCAACTTTTCTGAATGACTTCCTCCTCTCACTAATGCCGTTTTTATTTTTTTTTTTGAATTTTTTGTAATTTTTCTGGCACCAGGGTTCTAGAGACATTCTCAAAGGTTTGATGATAAGCTGTCGAGTAGTCTTTAGAGGTAATGGAATGGTTATCAATATTTTAATGACTCCAGCTTTAGAAATTTTGATAATTTTTTTTCAACCTTTCGGATAATTTTTATTTTGTTCCAAGTTTATGGATCTTTATGAGCCAGTCGAACTAGTTAAAGCTTGAAATAGATATACTGGATAGTCTCTTGAGACAACGAAATTGTTTTGAAGATATTAATATCTTGATTATTGGCAAGGTTTTGTTAAAATTTGCGATTGTTCTCAAAATTTTGAATATTTTTGTCCTTTTCTGGGTTTAACGATCATTACTGGCCAACGAAGTTTTTCAACTCTTGCAGATGGGTTACTTGACATAACTCCTGAGACAAAATGTAGTTATGAACTTTTTTACTGCAATATTTGGAAGCTTTTCTTTTAGATTTTGCAAATTTTTGTAAATTTTTAAAATATCTTATTTGATTCATTTACTAACAAGGATAGAAAACTAAAAGCTGAAGAGTCGAATCAAGCTAAAGCTATCCGCACTAAATTGTGGCTAGCTACTGGCGAAGCCAACCACTCGCCGGTCGTTTGAGACCAATTCGTCCGATGTTAGTTGGGTATGTTTTTTAATCAATTTTTTTGGAAAGGTTTTTGGAGGCAGGAAATGAAACGTAATTTTGTTGCTGAACATACTGACGAGTGGAGCGAAAAAGACTGGTTTTTTGTTCAATTCGCTCTTTTCTAGAGATCGAGAATATTTTGTTCTTGTGTGGCATTTTAAAACAGTATTCTTTTAATTTTTTTGGTTAAGGGGCTTGGTTATGATTTCGTTCCACGTTTAGGCTGGTTTTAGTAGTGGTTTTAAGGTTTCTAGAAATTCAAACAAAAATTTATGCTAATTCGGAGGTTTTTCATGTTTTTTGCTGATTTTTTGCCTAATTTCTGCAATTTTTTGACGATTGTTTTATTTTACTGCCTCAAATTGATATCAAAATTTTTTGTTTGTACTCATTTTCTATTTCTCGCTTGTGTTTTTGCTCACATGCGGCATTTTAAAATAATTTTTTTTAAATTTATCTGATTCTTTAGAAATGGTTTTCCCATTTCACTCGTAGTCCGTTTCAAGTCTAGTTTTTCGTTTAGTCAATGAAAATGCTTTGTAATGTACTTCAGGACTTGTCCTGCTTCGTTTTTTTTTGTTTTGTCGTCTGACGCGGTTTTTCGTTTTACATTTGCTCACACAGCAAAGCTGGAAAACTCAACTTTTCTGAATGACTTCATCCTCTCACTAACGCCGTTTTTGAATTTTTTATCATTTTTCTGGCACCAGCGTTCTAGGGACATTCTCAAAGGTTTGATGATAAGCTGTCGCGTAGTCTTTAGAGGTAATGGAATGGTTATCAATATTTTAATGACTCCAGCTTTAGAAATTTTGATAATTTTTTTTCAACCTTTCGGATAATTTTTATCTTGTTCCAAGTTTATGGATCTTTATGAGCCAGTCGAACTAGTTAAAGCTTGAAATAGATATACTGGATAGTCTCTTGAGACAACGAAATTGTTTTGAAGATATTAATATCTTGATTATTGGCAAGGTTTTGTTAAAATTTGCAATTGTTCTCAAAGTTTTTGAATATTTTTGTCCTTTTCTGGGTTTAACGATCATTACTGGCCAACGAAGTTTTTCAACTCTTGCAGATGGGTTACTTGACATAACTCCTGAGACAAAATGTAGTTATGAACTTTTTCACTGCAATATTTGGAAGCTTTTCTTTTAGATTTTGCAAATTTTTGTAAATTTTTAAAATATCTTATTTGATTTATTTACTAACAAGGATAGAAAACTAAAAGCTGAAGAGTCGAATCAAGCTAAAGCTATCCGCACTTAACTGTGGCTAGCTACTGGCGAAGCCAACCACTCGCCGGTCGTTTGAGACCAATTCGTCCGATTTTAGTTGGGTATGTTTTTTAATCAATTTTTTTGGAGGTTTTTGGAGGCAGGAAATGAAACGTAATTTTGTTGCTGAACAAAATGACAAGTGGAGCGAAAAAGACTGGTTTTTTGTTCAATTCGCTGTTTTCTAGAGAGCGAGAATATTTTTGTTCTTGTGCGGCATTTTAAAACAGTATTCTTTTAACTTTTTTGGTTAAGGGGCTTGGTTATGATTTCATTCCACGTTTAGGCTGGTTTTAGTAGTGGTTTTAAGGTTTCTAGAAATTCAAACAAAAATTTATGCTAATTCGGAGGTTTTTCATGTTTTTTGCTGATTTTTGCCTAATTTTTGCAATTTTTTGACGATTGTTTTATTTTTCCGCCTCAAATTGATATCAAAAAGAGTAGTTCATTGTTCCTTCTTTCTAGGCTTAGTTTTTTGTTTGTACTCATTTTCTATTTCTCGCTTGTGTTTTTTGCTCACATGCGGCATTTTGACTTGATTTTCTTTTTTTTTTAAAATTTATCTGATTCTTTAGAAATGGTTTTCCCAGTTCACTCGTACGTTCTAAGTCTAATTTTTCGTTTAGTCAATGAAAATGCTCTGAAATGTACGAAAGGACTTGTCTTGCTTTGTTTTTTTTGTTTTGTCTGACGCGGTTTTTCGTTTTACATTTGTTCTCACAGCAAAGCTAGAAAACTCAACTTTTCTGAATGACTTCCTCCTCTCACTAATGCCGTTTTTATTTTTTTTGAATTTTTTGTAATTTTTCTGGCACCAGGGTTCTAGGGACATTCTCAAAGGTTTGATGATAAGCTGTCGCGTAGTCTTTAGAGGTAATGGAATGGTTATCAATATTTTAATGACTCCAGCTTTAGAAATTTTGATAATTTTTTTTCAACCTTTCGGATAATTTTTATTTTGTTCCAAGTTTATGGATCTTTATGAGCCAGTCGAACTAGTTAAAGCTTGAAATAGTTATACTGGATAGTCTCTTGAGACAACGAAATTGTTTTGAAGATATTAATATCTTGATTATTGGCAAGGTTTTGTTAAAATTTGCAATTGTTCTCAAAATTTTGAATATTTTTGTCCTTTTCTGGGTTTAACGATCATTACTGGCCAACGAAGTTTTTCAACTCTTGCAGATGGGTTACTTGACATAACTCCTGAGACAAAGTGTAGTTATGAACTTTTTTACTGCAATATTTGGAAGCTTTTCTTTTAGATTTTGCAAATTTTTGTAAATTTTTAAAATATCTTATTTGATTCATTTACTAACAAGGATAGAAAACTAAAAGCTGAAGAGTCGAATCAAGCTAAAGCTATCCGCACTAAATTGTGGCTAGCTACTGGCGAAGCCAACCACTCGCCGGTCGTTTGAGACCAATTCGTCCGATGTTAGTTGGGTATGTTTTTTAATCAATTTTTTTGGAAAGGTTTTTGGAGGCAGGAAATGAAACGTAATTTTTTTGCTGAACATACTGACGAGTGGAGCGAAAAAGACTGGTTTTTTGTTCAATTCGCTCTTTTCTAGAGATCGAGAATATTTTGTTCTTGTGTGGCATTTTAAAACAGTATTCTTTTAATTTTTTTGGTTAAGGGGCTTGGTTATGATTTCGTTCCACGTTTAGGCTGGTTTCAGTAGTGGTTTTAAGGTTTCTAGAAATTCAAACAAAAATTTATGCTAATTCGGAGGTTTTTCATGTTTTTTGCTGATTTTTTGCCTAATTTCTGCAATTTTTTGACGATTGTTTTATTTTACTGCCTCAAATTGATATCAAAATTTTTTGTTTGTACTCATTTTCTATTTCCCGCTTGTGTTTTTGCTCACATGCGGCATTTTAAAATAATTTTTTAAAAATTTATCTGATTCTTTAGAAATGGTTTTCCCATTTCACTCGTAGTCCGTTTCAAGTCTAGTTTTTCGTTTAGTCAATGAAAATGCTTTGTAATGTACTTCAGGACTTGTCCTGCTTCGTTTTTTTTTTGTTTTGTCGTCTGACGCGGTTTTTCGTTTTACATTTGCTCACACAGCAAAGCTGGAAAACTCAACTTTTCTGAATGACTTCATCCTCTCACTAACGCCGTTTTTGAATGTTTTTGAATTTTTTATCATTTTTCTGGCACCAGCGTTCTAGGGACATTCTCAAAGGTTTGATGATAAGCTGTCGCGTAGTCTTTAGAGGTAATGGAATGGTTATCAATATTTTAATGACTCCAGCTTTAGAAATTTTGATAATTTTTTTTCAACCTTTCGGATAATTTTTATCTTGTTCCAAGTTTATGGATCTTTATGAGCCAGTCGAACTAGTTAAAGCTTGAAATAGATATACTGGATAGTCTCTTGAGACAACGAAATTGTTTTGAAGATATTAATATCTTGATTATTGGCAAGGTTTTGTTAAAATTTGCAATTGTTCTCAAAGTTTTTGAATATTTTTGTCCTTTTCTGGGTTTAACGATCATTACTGGCCAACGAAGTTTTTCAACTCTTGCAGATGGGTTACTTGACATAACTCCTGAGACAAAATGTAGTTATGAACTTTTTCACTGCAATATTTGGAAGCTTTTCTTTTAGATTTTGCAAATTTTTGTAAATTTTTAAAATATCTTATTTGATTTATTTACTAACAAGGATAGAAAACTAAAAGCTGAAGAGTCGAATCAAGCTAAAGCTATCCGCATTTAACTGTGGCTAGCTACTGGCGAAGCCAACCACTCGCCGGTCGTTTGAGACCAATTCGTCCGATGTTAGTTGGGTATGTTTTTTAATCAATTTTTTTGGAGGTTTTTGGAGGCAGGAAATGAAACGTAATTTTGTTGCTGAACAAAATGACGAGTGGAGCGAAAAAGACTGGTTTTTTGTTCAATTCGCTGTTTTCTAGAGAGCGAGAATATTTTTGTTCTTGTGCGGCATTTTAAAACAGTATTCTTTTAACTTTTTTGGTTAAGGGGCTTGGTTATGATTTCATTCCACGTTTAGGCTGGTTTTAGTAGTGGTTTTAAGGTTTCTAGAAATTCAAACAAAAATTTATGCTAATTCGGAGGTTTTTCATGTTTTTTGCTGATTTTTGCCTAATTTTTGCAATTTTTTGACGATTGTTTTATTTTTCCGCCTCAAATTGATATCAAAAAGAGTAGTTCCTTGTTCCTTCTTTCTAGGCTTAGTTTTTTGTTTGTACTCATTTTCTATTTCTCGCTTGTGTTTTTGCTCACCTGCGGCATTTTAACAATTTTTTAAAATTTATCTGATTCTTTAGAAATGGTTTTCCCATTTCACTCGTAGTCCGTTTTAAGTCTAGTTTTTCGTGTAGTCAATGAAAATGCTTTGTAATGTACCTCAGGACTTGTCCTATGCTTTTTTGTTTTGTGGTCTGACGCGTTTTTTCGTTTTACATTTGTTCACACAGCAAAGCTGGAAAAATCAACTTCTGAGTGATTTCATCCTCTCACTTACGCCGTTTGCGCGCGTGACGTCATTACTCATTCTCTCTCTAGCAAAGATTTTAATTTCATTTGCGTGATTATATTTTGATCATACGTGACTTGCCTCACTCAAAAGAAAAAAGACTTTTGCGCTTTAAAACTCAAGTTGAATTTGAATTTGTTTAAGGTCAAAGGGACTCATATGTGCAGTAAAGGTCCACAATAAAAGGCTTCTGTGGAATGACTATTAACAAGCTTTATTAATTTATCGCTGAGTTCTTTTAAATAGCTTTTTGAAGGGCGTCGATTTTTTTTAAATTTAGATCTGTATTTGTTTTTTATCTATTATACGGCACGTAAGTCTATTCTTTAGCAGCTTTTCCGGCAATCTGTTGGCTATGTTAAGGGAGTTGATGTCCAGACTGAAGTCCTGGATCGAAGTTAACCGTTGTTCTTCTAATAACAGACTAATTATGGTCATAATACGTTACACTGTAGAACATGAATAGATGAAGATCCACTGATTGTCTCTGCTCCTACTGATATGAGATTGTGATTTCGTCACCTAATCAATAGCCGCAAAGCGATAGCCGATGCTCTCATTGACCTTCTCTTGGTTTTTTATAATTCAAGAAGTTTGAATTGTATTGGGGCGCTGTCTTTTATTAAGATCTGTTCGCACATTTTCATGAATTTTGAACTCAAATTGGAGTGATGATTTCGGTCACACCGACAAATGAAGTGGAGCAGAAAAGCAAGTGGTTTTGCGGTGGGAAATTTTTTCGTGCTTGAACAACAATTTGTTTTCTCGAATAGTGATATTTTGTTCACACGCTGCAATTTGACATCGATTTTCACTGTTTTTTAATTTTTTTATCTGATTCTTTTCCAAATGGGTTCATCAATCAATTCATAGTCTATTCTAGGTCTAGTTGTTAGTTTAGTCATTGAAATTGCTGAATCAAAGTACTGTTTATCATCAAATTACCTGACTCTCAAAAATGACTTCTCCAATCTGAAATTGACTTTTTAATTGCTCTCGAACAAAGAAAGTTTGAAGCAATTATTGTAAACGTGTTGGTCGGTTTTATGCAAAATCTTTGCTTGACCGTTTTTGCGCTTTTTTCGAGAACATTCTATAATTTTTTTAGGTTTCATTTCATTATTTTGAGGAATTTCAGTTGCTCTTATTGTTTGTTGCTATATAAATGCGATTTTGAGCGGGTGAACATCAAACCCGATGTAGCTAAGTTGCTAAAGATGTCAGACTGTTACCCTGGAGGTCGCTGGTTCGAACCCCAATGAGGGCTGAGCGTTTGAGAAGTGTAGTCTTTTTGAGAACAGCTAATTGTATGATTTTTGAGAACAGCTAATTGTATGATTTTTGAGAACTGCTAATTGAAACAGATTCTTGATCAAAATCTAACATCTCAGCATTTAATTAAAAAATTTTCTGTTTATTATAGCTGCGAAGCTGTAAGCTGAGCGAAGCTATTTTGCGGTGCTCTTGGTTTTTACAATTCAAAGAATTTGAATTGTATTGGGGCGCTGTCTTTTTTTTAAAGATCTGTTCACACATTTTCATGATTTTTGAAGTCAAATTGAAGTAGTGATTTTGGTCACGCTGAAACAGGAAATGGAGCGAAAAAGCGAGTGGTTTTGCGGCGTGAATTTATTTCGCTCTAATTTTAAAGTAGAGTGAGAAAACGGTGTTTGAACAAAAATTCGGTTTCTCGGTATTGGTTTTTTTGTTCACATGCGGCAATTTCAATCTGATGTTTACTGTTTTTTTTTTTCGATTTTTTGGATCGCATTTTTTTCTAAATGGTTTTCCCAATTCATTCACAGCTCATTCTAGACCTAGTTTTTTGTTTGAATTAATTTTTCTTTTCTCGCTAGTGGTTTTTTTTGGTTCACATGCGGCATTTTGACATTGATTATCTGTTTTTTTTCTTATTTTTTTATCTGTTTTTTTTTCTAAAATGGTCTCCTCAATTCACTCATAGTCCATCCTAAGTCTAGTTTTGCTGTTTAGTCAATGAAAATCCTTTGAATTGTACGTCAGGACTTGTCCTGCTATGTTTTCTGTTTCGTCGTCTGACGCTCTTTTTCGTTTTACATTTGTTCACACAGCAAAGCTGAAAAAGTCAAATTTTCTGAATGACTTCTTCCTGTCACTAACGGCATTTGCGCGCGTGACGTCATTTCTCACTCGCTATAGCGAACGTTTTTAGGTTATTTGCGTGATTAGATTTTTATCATACGTGACTTACCTCACTCAATAAAATGACTTTTCCACTTTAAAAGTTGAGTTTAATTTAAATTAGTTTAAGGTCAAAGGAACTCATATGTGCAGTAAAGGTACCTAATAAAAGGCTTCTGCGGAATGAATTTTAACAAGCTTAATTAATTTATCGCTGAATGTTTTTTACCTAGTTTTTTGAGCGGCGTCGATTTTTTTTCAATTTAAATCTGTTTCTATTATATGGCACGCAGGTCTATTCTTTCGCAGCTATTCCGGCAATCTGCCGGCTATGTTTTTGAGAGCAAGCCCCCCAACTTTTGTTGATTTTGTTTGAAATTGTATGTTACCGATATCTGGTTATGTCTAATGCGCATATACACTTCAAGTCTACTATGGTACGGGAACGCTACGTATACCTGAAAGTTGCTTGAAATGCGTCAGAAACATAGGTAAAGCAACATTTTCAGTTCAAATCAATTATCTAGTAATGCTTTGTTTTGGCCTCGGTTTTGTAACGTCAAGCAGTTTGTGTAGTTTACACGTACACGTTTATAGTGACAATTGTAGCAATTTCGTTGTTAATTTGAGACATTTTTTCAAGTTTCCGATAAACTGTCGATTTTATTCACTGGTTCAAGATTGCTCATATTTATAGGTGCATTCAGATCTAGCCTATATGCTCTCAATGTCATTAGCTTATAGCTTATACTCTCATACTCCTCTTCTTTGAAGAAGTTGCTGACACTCCTTTATCCAAGCACATGATCATCACCTTGTTGAGAAATAAGCTCGCAGTGCATTTTTTGGCGATTTCAAGCCGAATTACTTGGCAAAAAGACGGCAGTGGTATAAGCATCTTTCCTAACCAGGTAGAGAAAAGGGGAAATGGAATCTTCTAAAACTTCTCAATTTCACGCCTAATTCAAGCAGAAATCGTGGTGTAGGTAGCTTTTTGTACCGTAGTGTATATTTATAAGTACCGCTTTTTCTTCTGGACATACGAATGCTGAGAAGATCAGAAATTTTGGAACCTCAAGCTTCGGATATATATTTTTTAATAGCCGCCCTCATCTTCTCAACCGGCTATTATAGCGCTCCTATTTTTTTTACAATTCAAAGAATTTGAATTGTATTGGGGCGCTGTCTTTTTTTTTACGACTCGAAGAGGAGTATTGGAGAAGTCCTTTTTTAATCAATTTTATTGGAGTGAATTTTGGAGCGGGAAATGAAACGCGTTATATGATATTGTATTGGATTTTGGCTCGTTCTGATTGGAATTGAAGGTTTCAAGTAGTTAATTTGAGTTTTATGCAAATTTGGAGGTTTTTGATTTTTTGATCAGTTTTGCTGGTTTTTCGACGAAATTTAATGTATTTTGGCCTTTTAATTTGTTTTACTGCTTTAAGTGCAATTTGCATAGAAACTCGTTACTCAAGGAATATGAGGGATACAAATTAATTAAATTTTTCTTGGTATAAAACATTTTTTTTCTGAAGAAAAATGACAGAAAAATTGAGAATTTTTTAACAACTTATTTCAATTTTTTGCTATTTTTCGTTTTTTTCATTCGTAGACAATTTTTTTAGCTTGTTATGACTTGCCCATTATTTAGCGAGCATTTCATTGCTTGATTTGCTCAAAGTAACTTTATTTCGCTTTATTTTTGTTGTAAAATTTAAAAAACACCTTTTTCTCGTTTTTGTTCAATTTGGTTTTAAATGTCGTTTCTATTCTTCCTCAACCTTTGATAGCATTTGGGGAGTTCTCTAGTGAAAGTCAGTTGTTGTAGTTCTTTTGGATGTCTCTCATTGTGATTGATATTAGTTTCGAGTTGTTTTTGTTGAAGAAAATTGAGTAAATCAGAGCAAATTTTGGCCACTTTTTGTCTTTTTTTCTATGTTTTTTGCCTATTTCTTCCAATTTAATGTTTTTGTTGGTAACTTTTTCTCAATAAGGAGCATTTTTGTAGGTTTCGATACAATGAATTTGCTTTTGAAGGCTTAGCAGGGCAGTTTTCATTTAAACAAATTATACAAAACTCTAATTCGTTAAAGAGTTTTTCTTTTTTTAGTTTGTTGTTTAACGTTTCTGCAAGTACTAGGTGGGCGATTGATCTAGCGAAATATATAACTAATCGATTTCTGTGAGTTACGGATGGGAAGCTGCATGTTATCTTTTTGTTGAGAATTTGAGAATTTTGTTGGGATTTTTAGAGAATAATATTTTTTGAATTTGTCCTTTGTCAAGTTTCCAATTCTCCAGACTTTTCTTTGTGAATTGGTTACACTGTCTGTCGATTGGTAATATGCTGGGGATGCATTTGATTAATGAGAATAGTCAGATTTCTACTTCGAGTCGGTTCCGGAATTCTTCGGCTATGTTTTTTTTTAAGATCTGTTCACACATTTTCATGATTTTTGAAGTCAAATTGGAGTAGTGATTTTGGTCACGCCGAAACAGGAAGTGGAGCGAAAAAGCAAGTGGTTTTGCGGCGTGAAATTTTTTCGCTCTAAATTTTAAGTAGAGTGAGAAAACGGCGTTTGAACAAAATCTCGCTTTCTCGCTAGTGGTTTTTTCACATGCGGCAATTTCACTTTGATTTTTACAATTTTTTCGATTTTTTTGGATCGGATTTTTTTCTAAATGGTTTTCCCAATCCATTCATATTCCGTTCTTGGTCTAGTTTTCTGTTTAGTCAATTAAAATTCTTTGAATTGTGCGTCAGGACTTGTCCTGCTGTGTTTTTTACTTCGTCGAATAAAAAAATGTTTCGCTTTACCTCATTTTGCCGCCTTTTCAACATTTTGCGTGAAATCTTTTTGACTTCTCTAGGCTAGTTTCTCTCTTCTCTCATTCTACTAAAAGTGATTTTGAACATCAGTTGCTCAGCAAAGCAATTCAAAATGAACAGAGTTAGTACAAAAATGGATGTCAGAAATAGAAACGGGATAAACCCATAAAGCCCAATTTTAGATGCCCGCTATTTGAACGTCGTTCCTATAAGTATTAGTTACCGTCTTTTATGCTTATTGGTATTGATAGTAGCCCCTGTAGCCTCTCTTTAAGAAACAGAAGTATGTTCAAATACGAAATGCCATCAAAATAAATCGAACTTAAAAAAATGTTTGTGTACAAAAATCTTTTTTTTTTCAATATCTTCTGTTATTTCTATCCCAATCATGCTTATTGGAATCAACGGCGGCTATTTTCCGGCAATCTGCCGGGCATGTTTGAAAAATGACGTTAAAAATGTCTCTTCTAAGATCGACTTAAGTTTTCAAGAGCTTTTCAACCACTTTTGAAATAGATCTTGCGGGCAAAATTGGACTCAAAGTTCGGGTCCGCCAAATAAAATGTGGATGTTTTGAACAACAATATTTCGTACGCGTACATCAAATTGCTAACTTTGATCATACCAAATTTGTTCCGTTTGCTTTATTGCAATTGACAATGAGTAACATCCTTTTGTAATATAAACCGGATCGGATGCTACCCCGCTGCGCCCACAAAACGCTTTTACGATTTTTGTTGCATTAAAGTTATCCTGTTTTAGGCTCAACCACAATTCAGTTGTCCAGGAGACTATTGAGCAAGTGAGGACCAGATTTCAACCAAGTGTCGCTTCTATTAAGAAGGAGATTGACGCACTCATTGAGAAGGAGTTCCTGAAGCGGGCCGAAAATGAGAGAAATGTTTATGAATATGTAGCTTAGTAGAGTCAGACCCTTAATACACAACATTACTCGTACACACAAATGCTAGTATACTATCTGATGTCGCGCCTCGTAAACTTTAGTTGTTTCTTCTTTTGGTGATGACTTTGAATCTGTGTTATATTGAGTCGGACAAATGAAGAACCCCCACTTTATTGACCCTTATGATTAAAATTCGAATTATTATGGCCGAAAGCTGAAGAAAATTCAGTTTGGAGTTCATTGCCTATTCTACTCAAGGAACAACTGCTAAATCTAACGGATAGCCGTAAGACTAATAGTCAATTGTCAAGACTTTTCATAATTACTCAAATTTTAAGTGAGTGAATTATGGCAACGGTACAATCCTATTTTGGTACAGTTTTGTTATTTTGGTGGTGGTGGCCCCTCCCTTTTGGCAGAATCTAAGTACTCCATGCCTCAGGTATTTAGTCTAACAGACCGAAGGGATATATGCAAGGTCACTCTGATTATTTATCAGTCAGAAGGTCACTGTTAGACTCGCTCTTTAGAGCTTGTGCTCGCTGAGGGCTATCGGCACGGGTGGAAGTGTGTCTTTGGACTTGAGAGCCTCCAGTTGTTCTACCACGCTTTGCTTGGCTTCTTGTGTACGGCCAATTGTGTACTCGAGTAGTTTTGTAGGCTTTTATTTGCATTGTATGTCTTAGGGCAGAGCGGGCAACTAGAAATCTCTGCTTTCAGCTTTGCTTGTTTTCGTATCATTAGGAACGACATCAACCTGGGCTGGGGAGGCCTCATCTGTGGCTGTGCGTTGTGATCCACGAGTGTCGTCAATCCTGGCTGCGCGACGAGCATCTAGGATTGTGCACTGTTGGTGGACACTTTTCGTGTGCCTTGTCCACCATACTACTGTCTTGTAGGTCTTATTTCACCCCGTCAATGGACATTGATAGGGTGGATTTTTCGGTATAATCAATGTTTCTGGTTCATTATCTGTAGACATACAAGTCAGATCGTGATCGTTCCTCACATGACGCTGCGTTTTTCTTTTTTGCCAACATGCGGCAGTATTTTTTGGCTTTGTACTCTATTTTGAAGTTTCTGCGAACAACACTTGTCACTGACGAGTCAAATTTGTCTGTAAATGCCAATCTCTTGGGTGATTTCACCCACTCATACACATCTACCACTTGGTGTTTTCAGTACCGATTTTAAAGCCCTTGCTCAATCCATGGCATAAGTCTTTCGTTGTTTGAAGACTGATTTTAGTTCATTATATTTCAGTCTTTCTTTTACTAAGCCTTAGGTTTGTCCGTCGAACAGCCAGCTGAGTTCTTATGTTTTTTTTCCTAGTGAGCTTTAGCATCATAGGTCTTGATTTGTTGAGCACAGCGTTTAGCTTATCGATGTGGTGAGATAGCTTATCGATAGGTTCATTTTGGTACTATTTTCGTCAACAATACGACTGACAAAAGAAAGTTATCTCGAAACGAATCCGATGAGGGTTAAAATATATAAAAAATATAATTTGAATCAGAAAGGAGTTCAATTTTTTGTGCAGCAGTGTAATGGCCAAGGGCACTTAATGCCTCAATAGGTAATTGGCGCAATTTCTAAAGTTGGTTAACAGTACTGAATTCTAGACGAATCAATCGTACATGGAATAATAAATCGTGTGATCCATTTCTTGTTTATACTTTCTTTGTCCAATCAGAGTTGAGTTCGTTTTATTTATAGATAGGAAAAATTTTGTAATTTTTGTTTGAGTCAGTCTTCATGCTTGATACTGCGGCTATCTTGTTGAATTTTGGATGAGACTTCTATCGTTTTCCCAACGGTAATTTTTCTGTCCGTTTGGCTAGCTAAATACTGATCTACGGTTTGTTGACTTATTCAACGCCATATTGTCATTTTGAACGGGGGTTATTGAATTCTAAGTTGTTTATTTAAGATAAGACTGCGAGTGGTGTTAATTATTCGCGCAACTAGCGCAATACTGAATTGTGATTAGACAATGTTTTTTCCGTTTACATATTTTATTGATTAAAATTCACTGTTGCGTGAGATTTGTTTTTTTTATTAATGGAGACTTGTTCTGAAAAATGTGTTGGTCTATTTCGAATAAATTCAAGAACGATGGAAAATACCGTACACAGGTTATTCAATAAAGGAAATCATTTTGATTTTGAGCAGCTGGATTTAGTTCTAGGTGCCAGAAAGAATCTTTTCTGAATTCTTTTATGCTTTGAATTACACAATCTAGTGACTACGGTCAATGTCAAAAGAGCAAAATCAAAAGAAACGGGATCAACCGATAAAGCCCTTTCATTAAGTCATAGAGCATTAGGTTAGCAAAGTACATTAGAGCGATTTCTTGCTGATTTTAGTGTTAAGCTTAATACCCTTCAGTTTAGAAGCTGAAGTAAGTAGAGGTTCAGAATCAAACTGAAACTGCATACTGAATTAGAACAATTTTTGAAACATAGTAAAAAAAAAATTTTGTCAATTTTAATCTCTTCTTTTTCTGTTTCAATCCCGATGTGAGTCTAGCGCGTAAACGGCGGCAATTTTCCGGCAATCTGCCGGCTATATTATTTATTTTCTTTGTTTTTTTGGCCTTTGTCGCTAACTTCAATTAGGAACCGATTACTGAATGGTATATAGTTTTACTGATTTCAAACTATGACTGCGTCCGTCTTCTAATACGAGCTTACGTTTTTTTTTGTCTTAAACAGGACTAACTTTCAAAGAGGCAATGACGCGTCAAAATGTCTAAAAGCAACTTTTTTGATGCTTTGTAACAGGTTGCTGCTGAATTTTTGTTTTTGACGTCATCTGTTGCCCCATTGTGTATGGGTGTTCGGCCAATCGTTTGATTTTTTTGGGCGCACTTAAATTTGTTTGAGCGTGCAAAATGTAATTAGATAACTAGATGATCATTATGCTATGTATATTGAAAGACAGTGTTCGGAGTTTGGTTCGAAAATCAGGTAGAAGTTGTTTTATTGGCGAAATCCTTTTTTTCTGCTCGAGTTGTTTTTAAATTGACTTATTTCAACTAAATGTGATTGCTTCGGTTCATTTTTTTTCTTTCAGGTGAAAAAAAAAGATAGCAGACGGGTATTAACTCCACGGTTGTATATGTCGGCCCTAATTTGAGAACAGTTAAATATGTAAATTTCAAAGCTTGATCTACCCTTCATTATCTTGACTTTTCCTATCTCTTCTTGATTTGGTAGACGTTTAAGCCAAGAATGTATGAGCGGGGTGGGAACTTTGTGCGAGTACACATTACCGAGCCTGCTTGTAAACTTTTGCACGCTTTTTGAAAGATTACGTGAAATCTTTTCACATTTTAACAAGTTTTTTTGCGTGATATGACGATACTTATAAAAGTTAATCTTACACCATATCAGCCCATCCCAGCAAATGAGCAATTTATAAATTTCAATCAAAGGGTTAATAATTGTCAGTGTTTCTCGAATTCTGTGTCGATTATAATCTACCTCTTGTTAGCTGATGTTATCATTTCGGGTCCAAACGACAAACCCTGCGAAGTGTTCCCCATAGTGTTTTTAGTATTCGTCAACAAAACTGTTGTCCCCAAGTTTATTGCTACCAACAAACTAGAGCCTTTCTTTGAAATCAATTTCAATCCAGTCTGTATTTATTTGTCAATTTGAAAACAGCTTCCTTGAATTAACCCTTAAAGTTAATCTTATGTGAGTCCCAAACTGACTAATTTTGAGGTAATCGTAGGTTCTTGTTGCTTATCTTGTGACTTCTGCCTGATCTTTTAAGACTGACATTGCATTGTATGCAAATTCATAAGATAATTTGAAAGATGATGATCTTGAACTTTAAAAGTTGAATAAATTTTTTCGGTAACAAATTACAGTTTCGCTAACTTGATCAATGTAGCTTCTGAAATTTCCAGTTTGATCTAAATTACTGGTATAGATTATTTGGTACCATCACTCACACTTACGCGTCTAATACCAAAAAGTGAAGTTTTAGAAAAGTGCTATATATGTGCGGTACAAGTACGTTAATGTTCTTTCTTCTACTTGTTGAAAACACTTTAGTATTTAATGTAGTTTAGCATTTAGCTTACATAATTTCTTTAATGTTTCGACATAACAAGCTGTAGCTCTTTTACAATTGTTGGCAATTCAAAGTTCACTTTTCTTGTGTTGGGGAAATTTGAATTAATTATATTGTGTGAATTGAATCGAGGAAGCTGTTTTCATGTCTGAAATTTTTCATGTATTTCTATGATTGCGATGCAAATATACGTGCTTGATGCATTGAAATTTGTGTCATATCTGCTCGAAAAGTCTACCGGCCCTTAGTTCAGAATAGCACAGAGCTTTTCACTTTGACATGTGTTACGTTGAGGTCAATTCGGCTAATACTATCAAGGAAACATATTCTTATCATTTTTTCTATCTGATTGTATTTGACCTCAGTGTAACTGCGAAGGGTAAACATCTGACTTTGTTGACTGATTGTGACAGACCGCTTCCCTGGGAAATTCATTCTCTATTGGCATATCATCAACGAAGTACTCTGACTATTCGATCCTATGTCTATTATGGGGGGATCAGTCAAAAAGTCAGAACTTGTTTGCTTATTCACATGCATTAAGCCTTCAGTTATCTCTCCTTTTTCTCAGCTATTGATCACATCATATTAAAAAGATTATTTATTTTTGTCAGATGTGAACTTAATTAATGTTGAATTGCGTTTAAAGTTGCTGTTTGATGCTCTAACATTTGACACACTCTAGTGTCTTCAAAATGGCTCTTCACTCGTTTCGAAGCTTTGGAAATGTTTACATTTACAGAATTTAAATTTATATTTACATATTTTTTGTTTGAAAATCCTTTGATAGCATGTACAACAGCCAATGCTTCGTATGTGGTCTGTTCCCTCTCAACCCCGCGCCACTTCACCCGCGCTGCACCCCTCCACCTTATTACACCGGTAACCACCCCGCACGCTCGCCCCCACCCCACGCTTAACACCGCCCCTCCTGAATTGAGCGGAAACTCCTAAGCCTCAGCTAGCTACTAACGAAGCCGACCGCTGACCAGTCGTTTGAGAGCAATTCGCCCGACGATAGTTGGTTATGTTTATCTTTCTCAGTGCAGACTTTTCTAATTGGATCTAAATGGAGTTGGTGACAATTATTTGGGTCCTGTTTGATCCACGTTTTCGCCTGACCATTTGACTTTCCAGTAGTTAGCTTAGCTTTGCTGATCTCTAAGTGTACTGCGCATTGGAACCTCTGTAGGTATAATCTCATGTTCTGTTGGTCTGGCTGGGAGGTTTTGAGAATTTGAAGGTCTTAGGAAAGTTTCGGAGGTCTAATCGAAAGTTCCGAAATTGCGCATAAAAGCGTGTGTTAAAAAGTAGAGAGGAAGGAACGGAGTGAATGTTTTGTTCATGGCTTTTTGTGAGAGAGAAAATCTTTGCTAAGTGAGCTAAAAATTTTGGTATTATTTTTGGTAGATGTCATTGTGATATAATTTTTTGTTTGAACTAATTTAGATTAGCCACCACCTAGTGCCAAAAGGCTATTATTTAGCCGCGCGGCTGTTTTTATTAACTCCACCTTTCATTCAAGCTTTACACAAGTTACGACTCCACGCTCACAACTTGACACCACCGCAATTACGTGAACTGAATGTGTTCAATTGCTAAAGAGCAAAAACAGAAGAAACTGGATAAACATATATCAAATTGGTCATTTGAGACTACAGGTTTTCAAAAAAATCGCGGCATCTCTAAAAAAATTTGCCATTCAACTAATTTTTAGGTGAGTAGCCCCAGTAATGATAAACCTAGTGTTTTTGCGATGCGAGTGTTGGGTTCAGAAGTATTAGGTTCGAATTTCCTATGCGAATTGAACATCTTGTCTGAGCTCACGCTTGCGGAACAAATCCTAGCTCAAAATCGCATTCACTTGGACGACTACTTTTACCAATAAGATTTTTTAAAATCCTCTTTTTGGCATTCTACCAAAAGATTTAAATTTACAACAAAGGGCTGAAAAGACCGCATACGGAAAAGAAATCAACAAACAAAAGGAACCAATTTTGTTACAAAATTTTTAATGAAAATTCAACAACGGAAAGTTACAAAATGGCATTGTTCACAAGCGTTCAAAATTACATTTCAAATAACGTGTAAAAATCTCTGAAAAATGAAGTTTCAAACAAATGATGAAAGTTCTCAAAAGCAGTGGTGTTTTTGTCGATCTTTCTTAATTTCTCTCAAAGGAAGTTCCTAGCAATTGTATGACTTTTATTTTACATGATGTTTTAGAGAAAGAGAGCGAGAAAAGTTGGTCTGGAAAAATTTTGCACCAAAAGCGATGTTTTTTGATCACGTGCGGCTTTTTTGAAGTCGTTTTATAGTTTTTACTCTAACTTCGTCAGCCAAAGGTGTTTGTCCAGAATATAGAAGCTATTGAAAATGCGTTTGGGATCATTTTTGAATTTTTAAAGCAATAATAGACTAAGATGCAATTTTGAGCTGTTTTTGCTGATGTCCTGTTGAACGCTTTCCTAGAAGTTTTTCTAATCTCCTTCAATTTTTTTAGTTGAGGTTTTGAGAATCTTTGGATAAGATTTTTTGAAATATGCTTGTTAAAGAAAGTGGAGTAAATTTAATCGATTTTTGGCCCATCTTTTGCCTATATCAATTTTAAGTTTTTCGTAATTGTCTTTTTTCTTCACTATTTTATCTAGAACTATTGGTAAGGTATTGGAACCAGAAAGGGGCACTTTCATATTAAACAGGGCGGTGTTCTTTGAAAAAATGATCACATTTGTATTTTTTTGGGTTTCGTTGCGGTTTTTTAAATTGTTTTTTAGTATGTCTATGAAAAGAATTGGGTTGGTCACCTGTCGAGCTGAAGAATTTTCAAAGGGCTTTCAGAACAGTTGTTGTGAACTACCGCGTTAGCATTTTGTAGGGATTTTTTAAACATTTTTTTTTGGTTGTCTTCCTTTTCCTTGCTTTTCTCTCTAAATATCGTTTCTAATTTTCTATGAGTTGGGAGTCGACTATTGAATGGAAGCTGCTTTTAATTGTACGTTCTTTGGCCAATAGTTTTTTCGCAGTCGCACCTTGTATTCAGATATTTTATAAATTTTTTAAATCAGATTTGGCTTTTCTCCTTAATTTTACTGCTGTTGTTTGAAAGTGATTAGTTTGATAAAATCGGAGTTACTGGTTCCAGATTAAGTGAATATCTACTTCCAGTCGGTTCCTGAGTCTTCTGGCTATATTTTTTTGCCATTTTTCCTCAAAAATAAGATAAATTACCCCTCCCCCCACCCCAATTCACGCCCCTCCCCTCCCCCCCCCCCCCAACCCAGCGCGCTTGATTTATCTCCATTTAAAAAATCAAACACTCAGTACAAGCAAACCTACGAGTTGCGATTGATTAGATTTGGTAAGAGCTAGCTTACCCTTAATGACGCTAGGCTTGAGTTGGTTATGAAGCGGTACCACAAATGATAGAGAGCAGAGTTTTGAAAACATCCCAATATTGACCTTGACAGCATGAATTTTGGTATCATTTGACACTTAAGCGGGAATAAAAAGCTTACACAATGGTCGAGTTCTGAAAGAACGACAGAGACTATGAAGTCCTTGGGCTTTAACCAGTTATGGTGTTTCTGAGGAGTAAAAAGGAAGATGGTCACAAATCCGAAGAATAGCTAAACAAGACAAACATGACCAAAAAATTGTATTTGAGAGTTTTTCAAATGCGCGCAAATTTCCAAATATTTTAAGAACGCTAGTCAAATTATGATTGAAGCAAAAAATCACCAAAACAGAGTCCGGAAAAGCCGCCATATACCTGCTTGAAATCCCTTGCGATTTGAACAAAGTACATTGACGCTGTTAGCCTTTTTTCGAAGTGTAAGAAAGGAGTCTACTTTGGTGTGCAATTTCAGTTAGATTAACTCAATTTTACAGAATTCAGCATCTAAGCTGAAATACGAACTCGCATTCATACTAATGAACCTTGACATCTTAAAGCACTATGATTTAATGACCGGTTTCTATCGTAGAATATGGTTAATTTTCCATAAGAAAAGTTCTCATTGGTTTTCATTGTGCATAGATATAAATTGACCGAGGGTTTAGCGGATACGTTTTTTTGAAACGAATACTAAGAGTAGAAGTTACCGAAATTCGAAGCTATTGTTTTTTCTGTGTATGTTTGATGAAAAATTTTTGCTTGACTGAGTGGACTGATTGATTGACCTTCACTTCTTTGTTTTTGATTATTTTTTAATTTGGCAATTTTACGCAGCTGAACTCAATTGGCCGCAGTCAACTGCTTAAATTTAAATGACGGCTCGCCGAAGTTGGTTTAATTTATTCAATTTAAGTCATTGTTGTTGAAAGTTGCTCAAAAATGTAATTTGAAACTCCTAAGTAAAGCCCCCTTCCTTCACTTGTTTGAGAGCTGCTCGCCCGATGATGTCCGTTATGTTTAGGTTTGCCTTAACTTAATTTGGTTTTCCCTTTCTGGCTTTTAGATAGACTACGATTTGTATTTAAAACAAGTTCATATCAGTTTGTTCCCAATCAGTTCGTTATTGATAGAATGAACGAGTTGCGGTGATTTTGATTTATCGGCTATTCTCCAAAACTTGATAATAGCTGCGATAGCTCAACCAGTTTTTTCAATTCATTGAATGTGGATTTAATTGCTGCTCTGTCTTTTTTGGAAGATTTCATCCAGATTTTAAATCTGGACTGGGGTCATACAATTCCATTGGAGGTCCTGAGCTAGCTTTTGTAGTATTTCAATTTCTCATTGTACTAAAGTGTAGTCTGTTGGTTAGATTTTTGCAGCCCAAATTTGGTTCTGAGGACATTAGCTCAAAATAATTTTCGCTCAAATTTTTTCAAAGTTTTGTTGTTGCCTCTGTGTTTGTCTCTATACACCCAACCAGTTTTCTGACATCTAGGTTTTGTGTAGTTTTTGACGAGAAGGTATTGACTTAAAGATTTAAGTATAAAGAATCACAAGTTAGCAAGATTTGCTTTAATTTTTAATTGCTCTCGCACCAAGTTTGAAGCTATTATTGTAAAAGTGTTTTTTTATGCAAAATTTTTGCTTGACTCTTTTTTTCAAGAAGCTTTTTAAGTTTTCACTTCTGGAATGACTTTTGAAGCTTGACTTATTGAGTTTTGCGTTACCTAATTTATTCTTATTCAGAAATTGAATCTAGAGAAGACTAAAGCGGTTGCAGAACAGCTAAAGCAAGACCTTGAAAGCCGAGTGACCAGTGCTTCAGTCTCTTTCTACGGAGGTCGCGGGTTCGAACCGCCCTGGGTTGGAGTTTTTTTGCACACAAAAATTTATATATGCTAAAGCTCACTGAACTTAATTGCCTCGCCTAACGATCCAGAGCAATTTGACCGACCCTAGTCGGTTTGTTTATTTTTTTTTTCTTTTTTGTCTTTTTTGAGATCAAGTGGTCAGCTAAACCTTTTTCGAGTTTTCGGTTAGATTCGTGCCTAATTTTTAGCTGTACAATGTTGGTTGTACTGTAGCTGTACAATGAAGCTTTTCGTTTTTGCCTGCTCTCTAATAGTCTCGTATGTTGAGCTGTATTTTCTTAGATGCTGAACTTTCCGTTCTGTTTCTTGCATTTGTAACGGGAAACTTTTTTTATGAAGTACCCTGATACCTACCATTTAAATGCAATTATTTTTGTTTATCTCAATATACGAAACGTTGCTTTGCCTGTTTGGCTTGTAATGTTCAATTGGTCTGCTGGTCAAAGTCAAGTTTTGGAGTTTTGTATTCAATTTTTTGAAATGTGTTTCAGTACTTCTGCTATGTTTTTTCGTCCTCAAGATTTTTGTTACAGCCTGTGACGTCTCTGCTTGCTTCAAATCATGCAGTTTCGACTGAATTGTTTGCGTGGCATTGTTTTCCATTCCTAATGTATTGAGTTCTTTGTTCATTCGCGGGAATAAGTTTTTGGTCGCACATGACGTACCTCACTCTGAAAAATGACGACTCTTGTAATGACTCTTGTAATAATGACTTGCCTATTTTTAATAGCCGCCCTCATCTTCTCAGCCGGCTATTATAGCGCTCCTATTTTTTACAATTCAAAGAATTTGAATTGTATTGGGGCGCTGTCTTTTTTTTAAGATCTGTTCACACATTTTCATGATTTTTGAAGTCAAATTGGAGTAGTGATTTTGGTCACGCCGGAACAGGAAGTGGAGCGAAAAAGCGAGTGGTTTTGCGGCGTGAAATTTTTTTGCTCTAAATTTAAAGTAGAGTGAGAAAACGGTGTTTGAACAAAAATTCGCTTTCTCGCTAGTGGTTTTTTGTTCACATGCGGCAATTTCACTTTGATTTTTACTTTACAGTTTTTTCGATTTTTTGGATCGGATTTTTTTCTAAATGGTTTTTTGAATGGTCCCAATCCATGCATAATCCGTTCTTGGTCTAGTTTTCTGTTTAGTCAATGAAATTTCTTTGAATTGTACGTCAGGACTTGTCCTGCTATGTTTTTTTTGCTCAACGTCAGGACTTGTTATGCTCAAAGTCCTTTTAAACAGCAGCTGCTCAGCAAAGCAATTCAAAATGAAGAGAGTCAGTATAAAAAAATCAAAGTCAGAAATAGAAACGGGATAAACCCATAAAGCCCATTTTTAGATGCCCGGTACTTGAACTTTGTTATCATAAGTTTTAGTTACTATCTATAATGCTTATTTGTATTGATACTAGACCCTGTAGCCTCTCAGTGAGAGAGAGGGGTATGTTCATTTACGAAATGACATCAAAATAAATCGCACCTAAAATGTTTTTATACAAAAATCAATTTTTGTTGATATTTTTTTTCTTTCAATCCCAATAGAGTTATGGGAATCAACGGCGGCTATTTTCCGACAATCTGCCGGGTATGTTTTATTGGAGCAGTTATGATCAACTACCGATACCTCGGTATAAATGAAGGCTCATTAATTGCAGTTAATAGAAGCAACACAAGTTTGAAAAATTTTGTAAATCATATGACGTATCAGTCTTGCTCTTGGATAGGCAGGTCGGCAGATATGCATTATTTTTAACCGCCTGTTATAGAAATGAGATTGATGCTTCAGTAGAGAAAATGAAGGCTATGGAAACTTCACTTACATTATGCCAAAAAGCGTGAAATTGCAAAATGTGAATTCACATGAGAAGTCAAATACAAAATGTAGTAGTAGTAGCGAACACATTGATGAGGTTCCAAAGAAAAAACGACGGAAAAGAAAAGAGCGAGAACGGACTCCTGAATACTATCAGCCAATTACAGAGCAGCTACCTCGAGATTTTGATTTATTTAATGGCTTAACTGGTCAGTTTTGTGACCAAAATCAAACCATAGGAAACGTGCCAAATTTGTCATCAGAGCTTGCGGCTGATGCAGCAATTTCAGTTGGTGACGCTTCGGAATTTAATCGTCAAACTTCATCTAACCTTGAAAGACAAGAAAATGCGAGTTTCGTTAACAAACTTGGTAAAGGTAGGAAAAATGACTTGAGCCAGAATGTTCGACCGAATGAGAACTGGGAATTTGTTCAGCCGGAGATCGACAGAGTGAAAGATGAACCACCTGAAGAGGAATCAAAGAGTAATCAGAAAGCTGTTAAGCTAAGCTGGGATAAATCGAGGTAGGTTCAACAGAACATGAAGAAAGGTGTTATGGGAATGGTCAAAATTAACAACCACTCCTCACCCCCCCCCCCCCCCCCCCCCCAAGAAAGAAGCTTGCAACTCCCAAACTATTAGGATTATTGGCAACTAAGTAAACTTTTAACTCTTGATAAAACTTCTAATAATGTTTTTATTGGTGCAAATAATGGATGGGGTTATAAGGGCTAACAGAGAGAGGACATGATTAAGGAGGTCACCTAACCAATTATATAATTCAACCTTTGTTTTTTAAAAATTGTCATTCTATAATTTTGAAATCCTCAGGCTGCTAATATCGCAAGGTTCTGATCGTGATGCAACTACATTCTGAACCTGTTGATTATTTGAGCCTGCTTTTCTTCACATTTCTGCGGAGCAAAGATGTGTAGAAACTTTCAAATTGTATGATTAAAAATATAGCAAGCAGTAGTAACTGGTGTGAAAAAATGACAACCCGGATCTGAGTGTCATAATAATTCAGTACTGAATCATAAAAAATTAATTATGATTTTTTCGATTTCAAGAATTCTGGACAGGGCATTTTATAGCCTGATTTTTGTAAATTTCAGAAACCGTTTCTGATTTTGTTCTCAGACTGAAAAATAGACTGGGTTTGGTCTGCAGAGAATAAAATTTTGATGAGTCATGCACTGAATTTTTTCTGGACAGCCTAAATTTCAGACTGATTTTTTTCTGCACATTAAGACGTTCAGCCTATTTCTTGTTAAAAGAAAAACGTTGTCTGAACTAAAAAAGGTTCAATTTAATAGAGCACATTAGCTGAAATATTCACTCAAAATTGCAGTTTTTGATAAAGAAAATATCAATAAAAGTTGAGTTTTTGCCTGTTTTTAACAGATTTGAAGCCGAAACGTTTATTATGATTCACATTCGAAGTTACATCGAGCTGTGAATTTCCGTAGCTGTGAATCTGGAGCTGTGAATCTGTAGTGATCACGTCTGTGCTGATGTGAACAATGGTCTGTGCTCACTCACTGAGTTCTGAAGTGGCTGTTGCACCATGTACCTGCGCCAACAGCCGCCAGATCGACCATTACCTGCCGTCAAATTCTTCACAGAGATGCGTCTGAAGTTTCAGGTGTCACGAATTTGAACGAATAGTACAGAATATGTCCAAATTTGCATCAGATACATCTGAAATGAATCAAACCAGCCAAGAAAGGTACCGATGAGGGAAATCAGGGAAATAGATTACTGCTTTAATGATTTAAAAACAAATGTGACAAAGTAACAAGTTGAAAAAAGTGCTGTAAACTGTTTACACAGAACTTACATAGAACTCACAGAGAACTCACTTAGAACTCATAGAACAAATGAGAATGGAGTATGAGAGTATTGCTCTGCCGCAATCACCAGCTTCGTACAAATTCTTCAAATACGGCAAGGATTAAAGCCGCTAGATGCCGATACCCCTCGCCTTCACGATCAAAATGACAATCATAATCATGAAAATCATTGAGTTTTATAAGCTTTGTACTTTTGTAGTTAACACCTAAGTTTTCGCTCAAAAAAGTATTGTTATTTGCGACCAACACAGGATCCAGATCTCCACGCCGCATATGCCCAGCAAACTTGGATGGCCAGACAGCCTTTTTGAACTCTAAAAGTTTTTGCAGAATATACCCAATATTTTGCGTTTTTACGTCATTGTCACCAGCAATAACTAAAATATGAGTAAACTCTCGTGCGAATTCCACTAAATCGATAAGGTGTTCGCTCCGACGTCCACCTTCTCCGTCGTACTTTGCTCTGAAAAATTCAGTCACTTTCGATTCAAAAAAAGTAAAACAAAAAAATTGAAAAATTCTCGAAGAAATGGACCCGAAAATTTTCAGTGGCTCGTCCTGGTATAGATATTGCTGCGCGTTTCTTAAATTTGAGTCTCCAAGCACGAGAAAACTCATCGAAAAGAAACAAAAAGTAAGACACAACAAACTTAAAAATGAACCCCCCCCCCACCCACCTCATTGCCCCCCCCCCACCACCACCACCACCACATTGCAATCTTATTTGGACATATTTTGTACTATTCGTTCAAATTCGTGACACCTGAAACCTCAGACGCATTTCTGTGAAGAATTTGACGGCAGGTAATGGTCGATCTGACGGCTGCTTGCGCAGGTACAAGGTGCAACAGCCGCTTCAGAAGTCCGTGAATGAACACATACGAATGTTCACATCAGCACAGATGTGATCCGGGAATTCACAGCTCGGGTAACGAATTGGGGGGGGGGGGGGGGGGGTGTTCAAAGTGGTGGTCGTGGTGGTGGTAGTAGTGGTGGTGGTGGTTGGGGGTGGGAGGGGGGCTTAGGTGCATTTCTTGGATGGGGGGGGGCTTGGGGCGCTCTGTCGCTGTTCTGTTGGGGTGCTCGGTCGCTGTGCTTTGTCTTCTGTTCTGATGAATCTAAATTCTTCAACTGTGTTCAGATGAATCTAAATTCTTCAACTCTGTTCTGATGACTCTAAATTCTTCAATTTACAGATATACTCCTCCTCCCCCCACCCCGTTTTAACAAGCCTCTAGTTAACAAGGTTTCCAGTCCTACTATCAGTCTTTTTACTATTTTGTAACGTGTGCTTACACGATTTTACTTGGTTTTTGCCTGATCGTGCGACACGTTTGCCAAAATTTCCGATTTTCGAAAATTTCATTTTTACTACGATTTTACTCTGATCAGAAAAAACAACAAACTCAGAACAGAATGTCCAGGGACGATTCATGAGAAAAATGTTTCTGGGATTCATGAAAAAAATGTTTCTGGGTTTTCTGGGTTTTACCATTGGATTGTAATGAATCAGTACTGAAAGGCTCTGACACTCGGGTCCGGGAATGTAAGAATCGGTAATCATCAAATTTTCAGGAATTCAAAAAATCAATCAAGGTCTTCTATAAGTGAGTCATAGAGGAGCTGTAGCGTTTTTGTTTGCAGGTCGCAACCGTTGTGGGATGTGGCCTCCCCTCCCCCACCTCTCTCCCCCCAGATATCTGACGACGTGTTCTCCCTTCAGCTAGAGGATGATGATGTCTCCTTGCGTCTCATCCTGCCTCCATCCTCAACAGATTTGCTCATTGAGAATGAACTGCTCATGACAGCTTTAGAGGTATATAAATCACTGTGTTTTAGGATCCTTGCTAGTCCATATTTTTGATAGCATTTTACTATGGTATTTGTGGTGTAGCTGTCGGATTTGTTCAACTTGTAGCTATTGCAATCAAGTTGAAGTTGGTTTCTACATATATTGACTCTAACTTGGCATTCGTGTTTATATTAGAGGCAGGGTTTTCTTGGCTCATTCAGGTGCAGTCGGGAGAATGCTGTTGGAATTGATGAGAGCTATTTTTTTTATTATATTGCACACTTAAAACAATTTAAAAATGTGACGGGTGGAACAAATAATAGACGGGAAACGATAGCTGAAGCCTATTGGTTTCATCGTAGTTTTTTAAAAAATAAAGAATTTGAATTTTATTATGGCGCTGTCTTTTTACAATTTAAAGCATTGGGGATATACTGGTACTCTTGTTTGTACACGTCGTACAAAAGACTACAGAGCACTAGTAGAATACCAGGTCTTCGGATGTAAAAAAAGTTGAGCCTATTACAAGTGATAGAGGTTTGTTGCAAGCAAGAGTGCTTGCGTTTTTGAGGTATGTGAGTATTGATAATGGCAATTTAGACGCAAACAATTTTGCTAACTTTTGCTATTTTCAAATTTTGTGTGAAGTTTGGACATTCAGGGGCGAGGGTAAGTTCTCTGGAACTTGCAGATGGTTCAATGGATTGATGTCGGTGACACAAAAATTGTTTCGTATTCATTAACTTCTTGAATATTATGGCCTTTCAGCTAATTTTTTTTTCAGTTTTTGCACTTTTTCCCATCTGTTTATCTCCTATCTGTCCTGTATCCCCTATATTTTGGTTTCTTTGGTAACGTCGGAAAAGAAAGTGGAGCAAAAAAGCGAGTTTTGCGGTGTGAAATTTTGTTCTAGTATGTATAAGAATTTTTGAGAGTGAAATAGTTTTTGAACAAAAATTCGTTTTCGCGATTGTGGGTTTTTATCACGGCAACTTATCTGCTTTTACTGTTTTTCGAATTTGGTAAATATTTAGTTCAGGATTTTTTTCGGTTATTCGTTTCTCTACTTTGCTAGACAAATGTTTCGCTGTACATCATTTTGCCGTTTTTAGACATCTTAGGTAAAACCGTTTTTAGTTCCGAACTCTTAAATTTTTGCTTTTAATATGCTAAAAACAGCTCTACCATTTTGATTATATATCTTGGCAGTTTTAAGCTGAGTGTAGGTATAATGAGGTGACCTTTTGCAATTCAAAGTCTTATTTTTTAAAGATTTGTTCTCATATATTTAATAATTTTGAAGTTCAAATATAGGTGTTGATTTTTGAGCACTCCAAAGCAAAAATTGGAGTGAAAAGGGGGGTTTGCGGCATGACTTTTTCACTCCTTTTCTAAGTAAAGTGAGAAAACATGCTCTCACTAAAAATTCGCTTGTTTGATAGTGCTTTTTTTTACAATATTTAGACTTATTTTTTCCCTGTATCGGAGCCATTTGGTACATTACGTGGCCATTGTCTGATAAATCGAGATTACATAGTCGGTTTTGTCGGGTTTTTTCTGCGACGCATGTTCTAAGATTGGAGTTGTATGCGTGTGTAGAAACGAGTGACACTGGGTTTCTTTAGTTCAAAATTGAAAGTACTTATAATTAGCCCCTTTTTCAACGATACAGTAGCTAATGGAAGGAAGCCTTGTTCGTGATTAACTTCGGAAGTTTCCCTCTTGATGCCATTTGTTGATTAGGAAGACATGTAGTGGTTTTAAAATTACCCTTAGCCCACTGTTCACCAGACCAATCAAGTCTTAGAATTTGGTCTCATTTAATTACTTATAAAATTCGGGCAATAAACTTCTACAAATTACAAAGGTTATTGAAGTTCGATTTTTCGGACATTGGCCGCGCAACGTCGGAATTTTTGGAATTGTTTTTAAAGTCCCTTTGTTCAATGAGTTTTTTTTTAAATTTGTCTGCCTCTATTTATGTTATGCACAACTATTTCATCAAAAAGCGAGAATTTTTTGGGTTTGCTTTCACTAACACGTTCAGCAGCTGAATTTATTTACTTGACGTCTTTTTCTACATTCTTGGCAGGAAATCTTAAATGAATTGTGTGATCAATTCTATGATCATACGTAAATTATCTCACTCAGAAAATGACTTTGGGTCTACACTCACTACTAAATTTTAATTGAGAATATTGAATTCAACAGAGGTTAGGCATAGTGATTTTTAATTGCTCTCGAATGTGAAGCCATTATTGTAAACGTGCCTTTTCTATGCTTTTTTATTTTTGCTTGACCGTTCTTGCGCTTTTCTTGTATAATCTTTTATTTCTCAAGTGATTTTTTTACGCACTTCTTGATTTTTGAGTGATTTCAATTGCACTCACTCCGAAATAAAGTTTGTTGTTTAAGTAAAATCGACTGTTAGAGATACGATGACAAAGCCCTCATAGCCAATTGGATAACCCTTTGTCAAGGTGAATGAATTGGACTCAGGAGGTCGGGGTTCGAACCCTCACATCGTCTGATGTTTTTGCGGCCATAAAAAAAAAATTTAAGCATCGCCTGTCCTTTGAGAGCAAGCTTTCCGACGCTAGTCGGTTTATATTTATTAAGCCTTCTTACCTGCGAATCATTATTATTACATTTTAAAATAGGGTTAAAATTTGCGCGTAGTGCTTTGTCTTTAGTTTTAATGGCCTTATTGTTCCCCAATATCATTGTCTGATTTGCGGCTATTTTTTCGGCCATCTTTTGGGTCTTTTATTTTGTTTGCAAAACTTGTATTCTTTTAGTCTTACTCTTATTTGCATTGCAATGTTTCGACACAGATTTTGCATAAAAAGTGGATGATTCGCGGAACCTAAAGTATACCATCCTCAGCGACATAGGTAATCCAGACCCAACATTATTTTCTATCTGATTGAAATTAAATTTTGATATAGCATTTGCTGCTGTTAAGTATTGCGGAATCTAGGAGTACGCTAGTGTGCCAACTTAAAATCTAAAGCACGATGGGGCATCAAGTTTGACTCCTGTGTTCCTCCTGATGCAAGAGTTAACGTTATCAAGCTATCTTGTCAGCTTTACTACTATGACCAAAATCTCTGACCTGAACATTTTGGAGCTGTATTATTTTGATCTCAAATTTGAGTCGGACACATCAACGAGATGCACGTAAACGCATTCCTTATTTCATGAAGACCGACATTGATGAAAATTTTCGAAGCGAATTTATTAATGACGAAAATGCGTTAATGTCAGAGGAATCACAGCATCCTCGAAAACTTCGAAAAACAAGACGTTTTTTAAAATTAAGGGTTAGGCCTCCGCTCTGTATACTGGAATTCTACAACTATACCAAAAGTCTAAGCGATAAAATTCAACTTGGATGGGTGTTAATAGCATCGGTTGCGTTAAAGTATTCGTACCGTCGTCCTTCAGCCGTATAAAAAGCCATCAGCAAAGAAATCGAATTATAAGGCAGTGATGACTTATTATTATTGCCCAACTCATATCTCCTTGTAACGAGACTCAACTCATATCTCCTTGTAACGCTTTTTGATTTAAACGGAAGTTATAAGCGGAGAATTGATTTTATGAAGGACAACTGTTTCCGTTTCAGTTTTCGTTGAACAAGTGATCTATCGAGTAACTGTACATGGTATAGCTGAACGTCATTCTCACCAACTCATTTGTAATAAACATACACTTCTGAGTGGAGTCTGCAACATAGTCAGATCACATTGCCGTAGATTTGTGAGACTGCCTTTATCACACTAACTTTATCAATGCACAGGTGACTGAGAAGCGCAAAACTTAAAATTTACAATTCTGCAACTGCCAACTATTGACTGTCATCTAAGCGGTTGCTAAAGAGGTGCATAATATTAGCTGTTGGTGGCTACTGTCATTTAGTTAGCATAAGTGCACAAATAAATTATTAGTGAGCAATGTCATCAAATTGTAGAGCACTGTTAAACGACTTAAGCTAAAAAATCATTTTTTAAGCAATACTAGGTGAGATTTTAAAGCCATTAATTTGAATATTGAATCATATATGTATATCAGAGTGTTGTCCCTCTACTTTATTCGAAAAATATGCCAAGTTCGGTCAGAAATATGTACCATCGCCTTAAAAATGTAATAAAAGCGCTATTCATTACAGCCCATAGGAAAGCTGGAAATTAGAGAAGTTTTAAAACTATCTGGGCTATGAAAAAGAGGCGTAATAATCTTTTTTCAGCAAGTGCTCCTGATTGCTTCTGCTTGACTATTAACATTGCGAAATTCAAAAATAACTGTAAAACAGGTGACTAATCTTCTTGCATAACAAAATAGCTGGACGAATCAGAATTTCGAATCAACGATACTTTAGTATTCGGGGCGTCCTGTTTAGTGGTTCTGCGCATTGCCGGCTTTCGCCCAGCTAGCAATATGTAATTTAATCCAAGGAAATCAGTATTGCATTGGTACGTTTTTGTTAGTTTAGTAAGATATGTTTATTTGCTGGAACTCCTTGGAAGCACTCTGTGTCAAACAGTGTAACGAATCAGCAACCTTTCATGCTTCAAATTGCAGAGCAGATTTGACAAAAAGTGTTTTTTTTGTATCAGGATGCTTGCACATCGATGGAGCAACTTTCCGCAAGGCGGGAATGTGAATCTTTTGATACTTTTAAAAAACAACTCAAAACGTTTGTTCTATTTATATTTTTGAATCAAACAATTTTGAGACAAGAAAAAGTGGATAAATCCTATTTATCGTCATCATCTGTTCACCTCAACGAGAGAGTTTTAAAAAACAGAAACAAATCATTTAAACCTGACAAAATCTAGCAAAAATTAAATGTCTTATTTGCCATTTCGTTATAGGGTTAAAAGGTTTCTTTATTTTTGAGTCTTCAATGAGAGTTTTTTAATGAGACTAATTGCTCTCGAACGAAGTTTGAAGCAATTATTATAAACGTGTCTTTTTAATGCAAAATTTCGCTTGACTGTTTTCTGCTAGAACGTTCTTTGACTTCTCAAGTGACTTTTTCACGCTTTCGTTCTTCATTTTTGAGTGATCGCTATTGTTCTCACTCCGAAGTAAAGATTATTGCTAGAATGAAATCCGTTGCAGCATAGCAACGGCGTGGTTGACTAATTTTGCATCCATAAAGAAAAATTTATATAGGCTATAGCTCCTGAATGAAATTACTTCGCCTGTGGTTCGAGAGCAATTCCTCCGACATTAATCTGTTTATGTTTAATAGCCGCCCTCATCTTCTCAGCCGGCTATTATAGCGCTCCTATTTTTACAATTCAAAGAATTTGAATTGTATTAGGGCGCTGTCTTTTTTTTAAAGATCTGTTCACACATTTTCATGATTTTTGAAGTCAAATTGGAGTGGTTTTGTGGCGTGAATTTTTTTCGCTCTAATTTTAAAGTAGAGTGCGAAAATGGTGTTTGAACAAAAATTCGGTTTCTCGGTAGTGGTTTTTTGATCACATGCGGCAATTTCACTCTGATTTTTACTGTTTTTTTTCGATTTTTTGGATCGGATTTTTTTCTAAATGGTTTTCCCAATCCATTCACAGCTCATTCTAGGCCTAGTTTTTTGTTTGAATTAAATTTTCATTTCTCGCTAGTGGTTTTTTTGTTCACATGCGGCATTTTGACATTGATTTTTTGTTTTTTTCCCTATTTTTTGATCTGATTTTTTTAAAATGGTTTTCTCAAGTCACTCATAGTCCATTCTAGGTCTAGTTTTTCTGTTTATTCAATGAAAATTCTTTGAATTGTACGTCAGGACTTGTCCTGCTATGTTTTTTTACTTCGTCGAATAAAAAATGTTTCGCTTTACCTCATTTTGCCGCTTTTTCAACATTTTGCGTGAAATCTTTTTGACTTCTCTAGGCTAGTTTCTCTCGTCTCTCATTCTGCTAACAGTGATTTTGAACATCAGTTGCTCAGCAAAGCAATTCAAATTGAACAGAGTCAGTATAAAAATTGAAGTCAGAAGTAGAAACGGGATAAACCCATAAAGCCCAATTTTAGATGCCCGCTATTTGAACGTCATTCCTATAAGTCTTAGTTACCATCTCTAATGCTTATTGGTATTGATAGTAGCCCCCTGTAGCCTCTCTAAGAAACAGAAGTACACTATGTTCAACTACGAAATGCCATCAAAATAAATTGGACTTAAAAAATGTTTTGTACAAAAATCTTTTCTTTTCAATATCTTCAATTCTTTCAATCGCAATCATGCTTATTGGAATCAACGGCGGCTATTTTCCGGCAATCTGCCGGGCATGTTTTCAATTGCCTTCATGCTTAAATGAAGATTGTTGCTTATATAAAAATGAGTGTTAGCGGATGTGTGTCAACGCCCTTGTGGCGCAGTGGCTAAGATGTCTGACTGCTTTCCTGAAGGTCGCGGGTTCGAACTGCTAGCTGGTGTATTTTTTTGAACCCAGAAAATCTTCAGTTACAACCCTAAATTAAACTGCCCCGCCTGTCGTTCGAGAGCAAATCATCCGATGTTAGTCGGTTTATGTTTGTTAAAGGAATTTTTTGCGTTCTAAAAATTTTAGTTGTTCTTTTTTGGTGGCATATATTGTCTCTTCATAATCTGGCGTGTTAATGATTTTGAATTTTAAACAAGGAATTTGTTGCTCCGTAGGAGTTGAACACTACACGTATATTCTTCTATAATATTGAACTACGGCACATAACAAAAAGAGATTCGATGAAATTGACGCTTCGAGAGGACAGACAACAGGATCTTAAGATCCGCGAGCGTCTGCCCCAATGGCAAAACCGTTGTTAATTTATTTCGCACAAATAAACTAACACTATTTAAACTTAAAAAAACGTAATTTTTTTATAGTAAGGGTCCATGGATCTGCATGTTGTATTATGTCGTGTGTAGTTTTGATGTATTATACTCAGACGAATGCACTAGAGAGGATTTATACCCGGCAGAAAGAAAAAAAGCATCTTTATAGATCAAATTTTATACTCCCAATTTACCAATAATATGAAGTCCAACATCCGAACACGAATGAACAATTCCTCTCCCCGTACGCAAAAGAGCTGCGGTACTTACAGCGGAAAGCCTCGAATTATTACTTTGTTGGCTATGAGAACTAAGAACACCTAGTTCCATAACCACAGTTTTAGAAAGTGTTAGCGAATTGTTGTTCTTTCCGCAAGTTTTTGGGTGTTGTCCCCTAAGTGGATAATCCTAAGGCGTCAATTTGTTAGTTTCACTGAATTGAAGATTTTATATTCATGTTATTGATTATATTACCTAATTTTGAAAAAGACATTAGCGTTTTCAGAGTCGCGGTTTCAGTTTGGCACATATTGATCTTTCTGATTTTTTAATACTTCATGAGGTTAAAAGTGTTCTGTACTTTAATTTGCTTCATTTTTTAATAATGTGTTTTAGACATTTTTGGAGAAGTTTTCTTCAGAAAGATGCAAATTTTTTGGTTGCCTCAATTCGGCGTTTTTTATCTTTTTTATACCGTATTTTTGTCTATTTCTTGGAAGCGTCTATTTTTTGTCTGGTGTCAATACTGTTACCGCTATTTTTAAAGTAAATTTGAAGTGATGCTCATTTTGCCCTGATTTCTAAAAATTGGCTAAAAATTCGAGTAATAGTTTAAATTTGAGCCCATATGATTTCATAACCCCCACGAAAAAAAATCAGATTAAAATTTTTATTCTCTGCATTTTTTAATAGGGCCCTATTTTAATTATATCAATCTGCCGAAATTGAATGAACAAAAATATAGCTCTCAAACATTAATATGGGGAACGAAGAAACATTGCCGTTGACTGAAAACCTAATCAGAAAATTTCAAAAGCGAATTGGTTCAACAAAAAATTTCATTTCTCGAGAAAACTCAAAGTTGAGTTTTTTGAGGCGTGAAATTTTTTGAAACCATGTACTTTATTTTTTGTTTATATTGCCTTAATTGTAGGCTGCTTTAGCTTTGCATGAATGTATTCAGGCGTACGAAGTGTTACGGCGTTTCCACCAGCTGTTGCGACTTACACCCTTCACGTTTGAGGACCTCTGTGTTGCTTTGCAGCTAGCTGAGGAAAACACACAGTTGTTGGCTGAGATTCACATGGCACTTATGAGAGTCATCATTAAATGTGAGTGCATTGTTTTGGGAGTTCTTTTTTTTCTTGTCGTGATTTCCTGTCCAATCTGTATTCTGTTCAATTCACTAAAGTTCAAATGTACGATCACTGCGAAGTTCTTTATACCATACCTAATCAATTCTTAAATTGTCCTAATACGGAAACGTTAAAAGGCCAAGATATTTGACTTTCAGTGGCAGAAATAGAAGAATAAAACTATGACAGAATCTTCATAGAAAGCACTTTAATGAGAGCCAATGTTCCTAATGAGAGCCAAAGTGTAGAAATAATGCTCAAATTAATAACAGAAAAGGCGATTACAAGAGTTTGACGAGCATTTAATAGAAAAGCACTAAAAGCTTAATTGACGAAACGAGATAGCCAAGAAACAAAAGGGAACATTTGAGTTGAACATCATCTAATTTGACTACCTTTTTACAGCAGAGGAATCGTTCGGGTTCACCTTCACACCCGCCGACTGCAAATCAACATTCGACTTCATTATTCACTACATTGATGAGGCCACGTGGCCTGTGATCGTATCAGACTACATAATGTCATTGGAGTCACCATTGCATCACTTGGAGGAAACAGAGAATGTGGAAACTTGTGTTCGGCCAGACAGTGCTATTGAAACTGCTCAGAAGGCAGTAACAATGCCACAGTATCCATTTGTCAATGCAGCTTATCGTCTTGTAGTGCTTAAGGTTTGTTACATTGTCTTCAGTAAAAACTGTGCATTATACTCGTTGGAGTTCTACAGTTCTACCATTCTATCATTCCAATATGTCGTCCGTGATGGGTTTTAGTGTGAATACTTTGGAAACTCCGATAAAAAACCCGACGGGAATGTCTTACTTTCATTAAAATCTGCATATTTGTACTTAGTCGCAAAGCTTAATTGAATTGGTCTGTTTTCATAAATAATGGCCACAAAGCGATTTCTGATTCTGATGTTGGCCACCTCTTGGGTTTTTTACGACTCGAAGAGGGTATTGGTTTTCTAAAGGTTTTTAAAACGGAAGTACTATTCGTTCAGACGGCATTTTGACCTAAACGCGAAAGAAAGTAAAGTTGCCATGTGAACTAATTTTTTCAATGCGAGAGAAGACTTTTGATCATGCGCTGCAATCAGTGAATGACCTTTCGACTTTGAAAAAAGTTTTTGGACAGAATGTCGCGTATAGATAACCATTTTAAGCCGTTTTTTGTCCAATCGGCCGACTGTTTTTGCTTAGAATTTTGTTTATTAATAGCCGCCGTCAGCCTCTCAAACGACTATTATTTAGGCGCTCTCCTTTTTACAATTCAAAGAATTTGAATCGTATTGGGGCGCTGTCTTTTAAGATCATCTGTTCACACATTTTCATGATTTTGAATTCAAATTGGTGTGGTGATTTTGGTCACGCCGAAACTGGAAGTGGAGCGAAAAAGCTATTAGTTTTGCGGCGTGAAATTTTTTCGCTCTAATTTTATAGCAGAGTGAGAAAACGGTGTTTGAACAAAAATTCGGTTTCTCGCTAGTGGTTTTTGTTCACATGCGGCAATTTCCGCTTTTTTCGATTTTTTGGATCAAATTCTTTTCTAAATGTTTTACACAATCCATTCATAGTTCATCCTAGGCCTAGTTTTTTGTGAGAACCAAATCCCATTTCTAGCTGTTGGTTTTTTGTTCACATACGTTATTTTGACATTGATTCTTATTTTGTTTTTTGATCTGATTTTTTTTTAAAAAGGTTTTCCCAATTAACTCATAGTCCGTTCTAGGTCTAGTTTTTTGTTTAGTCAATGGAAAATTTTTTAATTACGTCAGGACTTGTCCTGCTATGTTTTTTTTCGCTTTACCTTTTGATCACGTTTTTCGTTTTACATAAGTCACGACTTTCACTTCTGACTTACCTCTTTCACTGTTTCAACTGAATGGTTTTTAAATCCTTTCACTCAATGAATTACGCATGATAATGACTACAGTCAAGGTCAAAAAGAGCAAAATCAAATGAGACGGGATAAACCGATAAAGCCCGGTCATTAAGTCATTGAGAATTAGGTTATCAAAGTTCATTTGAGTTTGCTAGCTGACATTGGTATTAAGCTCATTAGCTTTCACTTTAGAAGCTGAATTAAGTATAGTTTTAGAATCCAACTGAAGCTGCACGCTGAATTAGAATACTTTTCGACACTGAAAAAATAGACCATTTTGGTCAATTCATCTCTTCTTTTTTTTCTGTTTCAATCCCAATGTTTATCAATTGCGTCAACGGCGGCTATTTTCCGCAATCTGCCGGCTATGTTTGTTTGTAGAATTAATTTTAAATGGAAGCTTTACTAATATGTGAACCTCTGTATTTGATACCACCGTGTTTTGAGAGTCTAATAATGCCTTCCAAGTTCTAATTGAGCAGATTAAAAAATCAATGCATATGGCAATTTTCATTTGTTATTTCATTCATTGAATGTATCTTTATAACATGACATATTTTTGTTTTATAGAATTGCACACATGCTTGCCCAATTTTGTCATTTTTTGTCCAATTGTTCTCAGTTTTTTGTTTGCTTCTTGGAGGTAATTACTGGAATAAGTTTTTTGTATACTGCATAATTGGATCCTAATTTTCAACTATGTTTCTAGATTCTCATCCATACAGAAGGGTAGCTGTATAATTCTATGGTAAATAGGAAAATGTAATCGTTTTTCTACATAATTTATTATTATTTTATTTTTAGTTTTCAAAAATCAAATGTTTTTTGTTTTTCACGTGTTTTTGATTGTCGTTATTCTCCGCAATCTATCAGTCTATCATTTTCTTAAACCTATTTTTCTAATCGGGTCTGCTTTTAGTTGTTAAAAATAATCGTTTTACTTTTTTCTTAGATTTTTGTTTGCAATTGATTTCATTTGACATAGTGTGGCACTGAGAATTTGATTGAAATGCAGTTTAAACATTTTGACTGATAATTATTTTCTACAGATTTTATTGGGGATTTAGTTAGATTTTAGGCGATTTTCTGCCTTTGAAGTATATTCTGTTTCTTTTGTCTTTTTGTTTGAGTTATTGCAAATATTTTGCTGAATGTTTTTCGGCGATTTTTGGCCAATTGTATCGTTTTATTGACTTTATGGGCAATTGAATTAAAACTTAATGCCTTCGGGCTCTTTTTAAGGGATGCAATTTTTCCACAAAGTTGTCTTTCTTTGCAATTTGACAAAAAATTTAAAAATACACATTTTATCATTTTGCTCCGTTTTATGATGAGAGATGCCTGTGAGCTCATTTTGCTAGTTTGCATGAAGCAATTGTTTTCGTTTGTATGTGGACTCGGAGTCCATGAAATTTAAATTGAATTTCCAAATTTTTCGTGTTAATTTCTGACGAATTTTCTTCTTTGACTTAAGAATGTTGTTCTCTGCTTTGATTCGTTCTGCAAGGATGTTTTAGCCATTTGAAAAGCCAGTTCTTTGTCGGATACGACTTCGAGTCGTTTCCGGATTTCTTCCGACTATGTTTTTCATTTCGTCGTCAAGATTTGTTACGACCATATGACGTCACAATCACTTCAAGCCTACTTTTTGTTCATTCTTTCTTGCAATTTCAACTGAATTGCGTGCGTGACGTCATTTTTCACTCTTTGTGACAATATTTTTTTGTTCATTCACCTTATTATGTTTTTGGTTACACGTGACTTACCTCACTCTTGAAATTAACTTCCTCACTCTGAAATTGACTTTTCTTTAGAGGAAAGTCAAAGAGATGAAGTAAAATAAGTGCGTGTCATTCTAATTGAAGGGTTTTTGAGCAGCAATTAGTTAAACAGATCTTTAATCAAAATATAACGTCTCAGCATTTTAAAAAAGTTTTTTTGGTCTGTTCCTTCTTATCTTTTTGAGGCATCAGTTCTGCGAAGCTATTGCGGCTATTTTCTGGCAATCTGCCAGCTATGTTTTTTAATGTTATACGAACTGTCAGAACGGTATATGCGTCTCCATTGTACGGGTAAGAACCACGAACGCCCTCCCCCTTGTAAGCCCCCCTCCCGCCTCCCCCTTGTAAGCCAGACAATTACGGTATTTAACATTGCCTAATTGAGCCATTTCCAGTTTTTTGTCGGTTGCTCTATTAACGAGTGAAGGTGCAATCATTTCTTTCTTGTCTCAGAAGTTTTTATTTTTTCAACAGGTCCTGGTTGATATATTTGTGGACTTGGAAATTGTGCGTAATGAAATAAACTCAGATGGCCAGATCACTTATGACACGAAGTGCAGACGATGTGGGGATCCTGGCAACTTACTGTGTTGCGACAACTGTGACGCTGTCTATCATCTCCAGTGCATTCGACCACCCTTGGAGTCCATTCCTGACAGTCAGTGGTTGTGTCCTCTCTGCGATGTCAATCAGTTGCCAGGTTATTATTTAATTGCCCTCTATGAAGTTTGAAGCAATTAGTGTAGCGCGGCTGAAGAATCGAACCCCTGTCTGTCTTTCGTTCGACGTTTGTCGGTTATGTTTGTAATGCGCTTTGACCGTTCTGAGAGTTTAGAACGAAACAGTGACAGATTATTGGGTCATCAGGGTGAAAAGGGCGGAGCTTACAACCTTAACATATGTTTAATATGAGAACTGTTAGCAAACCTTGACCTGGAAGTTTTTAGCTAACCATTTACTGAGCAAAAATGATACAAAACATTGCAGCCGGTGGTTACTGGAGGATTGCTAATAAGTTTCCAAACATTTCCATTTTCCAGATGTATCACTTTTTTCCAATTATCACAAATTAATTGAACCCATGTTGAATTAGGTGTCAGTGAAGCAACATTGTCAGAGGAAGCGGACGATTGCGTTTCTGTGTTGAGTCCGAGGAACGATTGTCTGGGATACGACAGACATCTGAGAAGATATTGGTTCATCAGCAGGCGCCTCATAGTGTCAGTAAGATTTAATATGTTGCATTTAATAATGTGTGCTGTACCGTTCCAAATAAAAAATATAATTGGTGAAAATCGCAAATATGAAAATCTCAAGCTCCAATTGTTATATCGGTCTGTACCCGTTTCAGAACTTATCTAAGTCCTATTCTTTTGTTTCGTGTTATAGTTAAAAGTTGTTCTGATAGTTTGTAAGATCTGAAGTTAATAGCAAATTACCCCAAAAATATGTTTTTAATAACCAAGGCGCGATAGCGAGGCCCTTTTTGTTTTCATCGTTGTTTTTTACGACACAAAAGAGTAAACTGAAGCTTTTGCTAGCTGCGAAGCTGTAAGCTGAGCGTAGCTATATTGCGGTGCTCTTGGTTTTTATTACGACTCGAAGAGGAGTATTGGTTTTCTCTCGGTCTTTTTTTACAGGAAGTAGATTTGTTCACGCGGCATTTTGACCTAAAAGCGAAAGTGAGAAAAGCTGTCTTGGTGAAGATTTTCGCTAAGCGACAGAAGTTTCTTGATCATGTGCTGCGTTTAGTGAATGACTTTTTGACTTTGAAAAGTAGTTTTTGACTGAATGGCACATATAGATAACCGTTTTTAGCCGTTTTTTCGTCTAAGTGGCCCACTTTTTTTGCTTTTAATTTTGTTTCTTGTATAAATAAAGTTTATTCGATACTATATTGAAATTCAAACACCGGAAATTGATGCCACATTGTTTTGCAGAGCCTGAAAATGCGTTTCAAGTTGAAAATTGGCACATATTTTTTTGATTTTTTTAGTTAATTTTTGGCTTCTTTTCTATTAATTTCTTCATTTTTGGATCTTTTAACCGTCTTTTTGTCAAAAATCAGCTAATGTGGCAACTTCTCTTTGATAAATCATATACTCAACGCCTCTTTCTACCTCGATGTAATTTTGTTTTATGAAATTGTACATATGCTAATCCGATTTTTGTAGTTTTTTCCGATTTTCGTCAGTTTTTTTGTATTTTGGTTGTAATTGCTAGAAATAGTCTATTTGTGCAACATGAGTGACTTGAATTTCGTTTCAATAAATATTCAATCATTTTTTGGCGTTGAGATTTTGAAAAACACTTAAAACTTTTCATAAATGCAGTCTTAAATGTTTTTTGACCATTTTTTTTTGCAAAATGTTTCAATGTTTCGTATTTATGAATTATGCTTTTTCCTTTTTTTGTTCTCTTCAGCATATATCTTTGTATCGGATGACTAGTTATCTTTTTTGTATGTCTTGAATGCTGAACAATGAAATGTATTTGTTTCCATTGAATTTTTTAAATTGATTTTTAACTTTCAAAAATCAAAAATTTCTTTTTGTTACAGTGTTCCTTACATTGTGCCCATATTCTTCACATTCTAGTTAGTATCATTCTGTCTTTATCCTGGCACCTACATTTTTTATCGGTATATTGATATTTTCATTTGTTAAAAATGAATGATTTCAGCGTTTTCTTAGATTTTCGTCATTTCTTTGGTTTGCAATTGATTTCATTCAACATAAGGCAGTACTGAGAGTTTGATAGCAAGCCTTTTCAAAAATTTCCACTTATGACTATTTACTGCAACGTTCTTCCGGTCTTGGAATTAATTAGTTTAAACGATTTTTTGCCTTTGAATATTCTTCTGCTGCTTATGTCTGTTCTATGATCAATTTAATTTTTGAATTAGTATGAAATCGTGTTGTCTAGCATATGTACAACGAGGAGCAAGTGTGTGTTGTTTTTCTGTTGTAATTGCAGTGATTAGAAGTGTAATTATAGGTGTTTTCTGATTTCTAATTTTGATCTTTTTGTTTCGAAAGGATTTAACTTAGTTTCTAAGGTTATTATCTGCCGTTTGCTTTCGCGATCTTTTTCAGATTAGAATCATGAATTATTTGAGGGCAATTGATAGCCTTGTCAGATTTCTCAGACTATCACTTTATTGACCACCTTAATTCGTCGGTTTTTTTAACGTTACCAAACCTTTTCAGTAATATAAAGTTTGGCTGCTTTTTGTTAATTGGTGGCAGTGGTTTAAGTCTCACCAATTTTTAGAGCAGACCTGGAGAGGTAGTGAGTTAATGGTTTAATACAAAAGGTAGTGGCTTCCACTGCAATTGCGGTTTTGTTAGTGAAGTTTTGACGCTTCGAGTCGCTTCCGGAATTCTTCCGGCTATGTTTTTTGTTTCGTCGTCTGACGCTCTTTTTTCGTTTTACATTTGTTCAAACTGCAAAGCTGAAAAAGTCAAATTTTCTGAATTACTTTTTCCTCTCGCTAACGGCATTTGCGCGCGTGACGTCTTTTCTCACTTGCTTTAGGAAACGTTTTTAGGTTATTTGCGTGATTAGATTTTGATCATACGTGACTTACCTCACTCAATAAAATGACTTTTGCACTTTAAAACTTAAGTTTAATTTGAGTTTGTCTAAGGTCAAAGGAACTCCTATGTGTATTAAAGGTCCCTAATATAAGGCTTCTGTGGAATGAATTTTAACAAGCTTTATTAATTTATCGCTGAATGTTTTTTAGCCTAGTTTTTTGAGCGGCGTCGATTTTTTTTTCAATTTAGATCTGTATGTTTCTATCTCTATTATATGGGACGTAGATCTATTCTTTCCCAGCTATTCCGGCAATCTGCCGGCTATGTTAACTTTTTCGTGAAAACATGCGCCTTTTTCGCTTTTAACTTTTTTCGGTGAATAGGTTTGAATAGGCTATAAATAGTTTAGGCTAGGTTTTGTACTGCTTTAAAAATTTTTGGCTTTGAAATTTTTTAAGTTATTACGAGTTTTCAGTTAATTTTAGTTCTTTCGTTTTATCGGATTTTAAAACTGTTTTTGCTATTTCCGCAAGTTTTTGTTTTGCTCATTTTTGACCCCCACCCCACTCACTACCTAATGCTAGCGTCCTTACACCCCAGTTGGCTACTACAGTTGGTTGCTCTCAAACGAAATTTGTTGCAATTATATTATTTACGCTGGTCTTTCTTTGCATTTTTTTGCCAGCTTTTTGTCTGATTGTTTTTTTTTCAAGCACAAAAACGGGATAAACAGGTAAAACATGAAAAGCATTAAGTTCACTGAGAGCCTTACGTCTCTAAAAAGCTAGAGTCTCTAAAAAGCGATTCACCGAAAAAGAGTATCAAATTCATGGCGTGAAGGGCGGTGCTTAATTTGATCCACCCCGCCACCCCCCACCACTCCACCGCTCGATCTCATTCCTTCCGTAACCCCGCATGCTCGCCCTCTAAATGGTGATTATGGACTAATGTAATGATATTTAAATTGTTTTTTAGCGTTTTAAAATTTTCGGTTAATTGGATCAAATTTTGCGCTAATTTAAAGTTTTTTTCGCCCATTTGTTTGATTTTTCAGTTTTCAGCGATTTTTTCCTATTGTTTTAGCGCTTATTGGTAACTGAATTGAACCGGGTGAGCTTTTTCCTTTATGAATTGGAAAATTTTTCTTTATAAAAATCAAAAATGTTTGAGCTTATTGTGAGTGGCCATGGATCGAGAGGCCAGTGGTTCGAACCATGAATTAAATTGCCTCGCCTGTCGTTCAAGAGCAATTCTTCCGACATTTGTCGGTTTATGTTTTAATAGGTCAATCGTGTGAATTTTTTGTCATGCATGACTTACCTCGCTCAATGAAATGAATAATCATTTCAAATCTGCTTTTTGAAAATTCATCCGTGCGACTGAGTTGAGTGCGTGATGTCACTCCTGGGGGACCGAATTTTGTTCATTCGTATGATTACGCTCTTGGTCATGAATGTGTGTCACTATAATGGAAAGTTATTTGAAAACAGTTATTAGAAGCAGCAATAAGCTATAAAGATTTTTAATCAAACCATAACATCTGAGCAATAATCAAAAAGAAGAAATCTTTCTAAAAATCTAAAGATCTACAATTTCAAAGATCTACAAAGCTATCGCGGCTATTTTCCGACAATCTGTCAGGTAAGTTTTCATCGGAGATTATCTTTTTTAGTGAGAAGGGAGAGTTCGTGCGATACTACTCACAGAGGGAGCAAGTCAATTACATAATTGAATCTCTGGATGCTCTCTGTCTCGAGAAAGCCCTACATGCCCGTCTTATGCAGCTGCAATCCGTCTTCACCAAACAGATGGCCGTAACGATGGAACTGACTCAGAACATGGAAGACCAATTAGCTAACCAAGGAATAAGTGAAGACATGGAAGTTAAAATGGTTTTCACTGAAGATCTGATGGCGTTTGAAGAGTTCGTGAAAAATCAAGAAAATGTGAGATTGATACATTTTTAGGTTCTTATACATTACAGCCCGCAAGTTGTTTTGCAGCTTATTAAATGTTGACAAATTTAAACAAGGAGGCTCTCGGACAAGAACGTGCGCACATAATTGTTAAACATTTTCAAAGTTTGTCACAACAAAACGAATCCCCCAGTACGTTATTCCCCCCCCCCGTTACAGAGCACGTGCCATTACATAGGAAATCATTATGTAAAAGTATGGCACGTGCGTCTCGGGGGTGCAAATAATATGCGCCCACTAAGCTGGGGGGACAAAAACGGAGAAGATCCGAATATTTAAATGCCAGAAATTTTTCACATTAAAATTTACTCAATGAACTCTTATCAAAAATATATTATAAAAGCATGTCCACCTCCATAACTCTATCTAATAGGGAAGTTGAGAACGATGTTTATTGCTTGCTAGAATGATCAGTGTTGTTCAAAATAGTTAGACCTGTTGGAGCAGTACCTCCAAATAATTGATATCATTTTTAAGCAACTAAGTTTTTAGCAATTATATAAGTGCTGCGGTTTTTTTTAACGCAAGTTTTTGCTTGCCTGAATTTTCGTCTTCAAAAACGGGATAAACAAGGCTCCGTAGGGCATTAAGAGACGTAAATTCATGCTATAAGTGAGTTTGAGCCTTGTCCCTTTAACCCCCCCACTCCACCAGCCCCGTTTCCACCCATAGCCCCGAACAATAGCCCCACCCGCGCTCTCCCCCAACCCCTCTAAATTAGGCTAGAGCTAGCTTCCCTAAGCAGCGCAGATAGTTACGAAGCCATCTGCTCGCCAGTTGTTTAAGAGTGATTCGTCCGACGTTAGAAGAACTCCACGTCAAAATGTACGCCCATAAAGATTTTCAATGGCATTGAAAGAATCTGGTGGCCTGAGTTTATAAATATTGAGCAAATAGGAAAAAAAACATTTTTTAATAGCCGCACAGCGATAGCTGGGGCTATTATTGGCCTTCTCTTGGTTTTTATTACAATTCAAAGAATTTGAATTGTATTGGGGCGCTGTCTTTTTTTTAAGATCTGTTCAAACATTTTCATGACTTTTGAAGTCAAATTGGAGTAGTGATTTTGGTCACGCCGAAACAGGAAGTGGAGCGAAAAAGCGAGTGGTTTTGCGGCGTGAAATTTTTTGCTCTAAATTTAAAGTAGAGTGAGAAAACGGTGTTTGAACAAAAATTCGGTTTCTCGGTAGTGGTTTTTTGTTCACATGCGGCAATTTCACTCTGATTTTTACTGTTTTTTCGATTTTTTGGATCGGATTTTCTGAATGGTTTTCCCAATCCATTCACAGCTCATGCTAGGCCTAGTTTTTTGTTTGAATTAAAATTTCGTTTCTCGCTAGGGTTTTTTTTTGCTCACATGCGGCATTTTGATATTGATTTTCTGTTTTTTTTCTTATTTTTTTGTTCTGATTTTTTTAAAAAGGTTTTCTGAATTCACTCATAGCCCATTCTAGGTTTAGATTTTCTGTTTAGTCAATGAAAATTCTTTGAATTGTACGTCAGGACTTGTCCTGCTATGTTTTTTTATTTGGTCTTGATTTTTGTTACGACCATATGACGTCACAGCCACTTTTTGTTCATTCGTTCATGCAATTTCAACTGAATTGCATGTGTGACGTCATTTTTCGCTCTTAGTGGAGCGAGTTTTTTGTTCATGCGCGTGATTAAATTTTTGGTCACACTTGACTTACCTCACTCTCAAAAATGACTTCCTCACTTTGAAGTTGACTTTTATTTACTTTTAATTCAAAGAGATAAGGTCAAATGGGTGTGTGTCACTCTAAATGAAGTTTATTTGAGATCAGCTAATAGAGGCAGCAATAACTTATACATATTTTTAATCAAAATTTAACAGATCAGCCTTCAGTGAAAAGACGAATTTTTTTGGTCTGTCTTTTTTACTGTTTTTTTAGACTGCCGATCTGCGAATCTATTGCGGCTATTTTCTGGCAATCTGCCAACTATGTTTTTTGTTCGACCCACTTAGATTCGGCCTTTTCTTCAGTACAGTATTCTTAGTCTCTCTTCTAATTCACAATCAAAAGTAAGCCAACTCAGTTTGCTTCCATTTGAATAATTTGAATACTATAATCAGCGAAAAATTACGAAGGAAACGACAACTCCCGGAAACTGGAATCTATCATGTCAACTCAAACGGCGATTATTTAGGCTTTTTTTTATTAATTCATCAATCATGACCTTCAGTTTTTCAATGTGTCCGGCCTCAATTACTGTTTCAACCCAATGGAATGTAGAACAAATTAACGCAAATAAGTCCAAGTGCAAAATTAAAAAATGGGATAAATCCATAATGCTTCATATAAAGCTTAATATATAAAGCTTAGTGCATAAAGTTATCAAGCTAGAGTATGCTACTAACTGTTCATAGTGTTAAGTTTATTATATTCCTATTTAGAGGCCAATTTCACCATGTTTAAAGAATCAAATGAAACTGTGGACCACAATTGAACGCTTTTCGACGTATATATTTTTAATAACGTTTTGACCGGAAAAAATATTTTGTGACGCTTGACTTCACAACGGCTGTATTAATTGAAAATAATTTTTTCACTAAGTGGAAAAAAATTAATTGCAAAAGCAGAGATCGGTAAGTTGACGTCGGTTGTTTGTTTTATAGTAACTATTGGTTTTTCAATATGGAGGGAGAGACCAGTTTCCGGAAACGTTTTTTCATTCCTCTCAAGTTTGTAGCAATTATATTAGTCCTCTCGGTTTTTCTTAAGCGATTTTTCGCTTGACGGATTTTTCGTCTGACCCATTTGACTTTTCGTCCTCAAAAAAGGGATAAACAGGTAGCGTCCAATGGACATTAAATTCTCTTAGAGCCTTTCAGCTCACAAGTCTCTAAGTATGCGATTCACAGAAACTGTTTTGGAGACTTATACTTATGGTGTGAAGGGCGGTTCTTAGAGGTTGACCCCCACCCCAACAACAGCCCCCTCTCACTTCACCCCCCAATCCCCAGCCCTGCACATCGTTCAGACCGTAAGAGCCCGTGCAGCCAAAACCCCCCTCCCACCGTTGCCTCACCACCCCCCCCCCCACTGTTTCTCCACAGTCACGCACTTCACGCCCCTTCAATTAAGCTAAAGCTAGCCTCACTAAAACGTGGCTAGCTACTGACGAAGTGAACCGCTAGCCGTAGTCGGTTATGTTAATTTTTTTTTCATTAATTGTCACATATTCCTTCGATCGAAACCATTGACGTTCAAAACTTTTAATTGGCTGTGTGATCGTCTTTTAGCCTCAAAAACCGGCATAAATATTTTGAAACGCCAAAAAATTTAAGAAATCTCAATAGGTGAAAGCTTTGAAAATCAGTGTTTTTTGTGATCGATTGACTTTAAAGTAAACTTTATCGCTTATTTAACAAATATCATGGTTAACCTTCGAGTAGTTATTTCAAATTGTTTTCTGTGATCAACAGTTGATTGTAAATTTGTATTTGAGCCAAATTAACATCGGTCTTTTGATGCCAATAATATTACAAACTGTTTTTTTGTCCAGCAGCGGCAACTAAATTTTGAACAACTGGGCAGAACATAATCAACGTTTGGAAAAAGAAGTAAATTGTTTTTTGAATTTTGAAAATGCTGATTTAATTGCTAATAATTATTGACATTTCGCTGGCACGAGCGGCACTTAGATTTATCAAGATGAAACGTTTTTAAAAACTAAGAGTGTCGGAATTTTGAACAAAAACTCTTCAAAGTGATTGACAAATTGAAAGTCAAGCAAATGTCCACCAAACAATAAACTACAACTTTAAAAAAAAGCAATTACTTTACAAATTTCTGAGAGATCTAAAGTTAAATTTTAATACGCTAAACGGGCTCTCTAATGATAACACTGATATCAAAATTGATGGAGCAAAAACAATAGTTCCTCCTCCAATAAAGTGTGTAGGGCCTGGACAACAAGGAATCTCGGTGTTTTTGTCTTCTTTGTTCTGAGCTTACACTTGATCCTATTGTTTGATATGTAAGGCAAAACCTTGTTGGTTTGTATGCTGAAGAGCATATAATTAAAACTTTAAAAGATAGTAATGTTTTTGAAAAAAAATGTATCGGAGATCATTTTCTGCACCTATTTACTTTACTATAAAAATATTAGACCAGAGGGAAGAAAATTCAATTTTCGATTTCAAGAGGAAATTTATTTCAATATCAATTTTTGAGCCGCTATTACTGAGTGTATTATGAGACTTGTTATCAGTAAAATGTTTTCAGCAAAATTTTATCACTTTTTTAGCCGAGTGAGAAAAGTGTTTGAACAATAAATATTTCTGGACAGTAGGTTTTCTTCTCACGGAAATTTGACTGGTGTTTTAACTGCTTTCTGCATTTTTTGATCCTATTTTTTAGCTCTGTTTTTTTATCGTCAAAGAAGATACTTTTGGATTTGGGGATGTTTTTACGCTATGTTTTTACCGCTTGAAGAGGTGAATTTGTGTTCAACAGATTTCTACTAACTGATGGTTAGTATTGGTTTTCTATCGGCCTTTTTGGTTCGTTTCCGGAGTATTCCGGATATGTTTATTCTTCGGGTTTGTTCATGTCTTGAGCTCCAACTTGATCAAATTCTTTGATTGTAATTCAGACCAAAAAAATTGTTTTGCTTCACCCAATTTTGCCGCTTTTTTTATTTTGCAAAGCTTTTCGACTTATCTAAGCTGGTTCATTCGTCGCTTATTTCGCTCAGCAATTTTAGACACAACTTGCTCACTAGAAAGTTTAAAGAAGAAACGATTCAGTATCAAACATGATATTAAATTATAAACACGATAAACCTAGAAAACCAGTTTTAGGTTCCTGGTTTTTGAATAGTTGTATTAAGTCCTAGTTACGATTTTTAATGCTTTTTCGTTAATATACTAGCCTCCGTATGTTCAACAGGAGCGTGTCTAACTACGATATCCTTTCAAAATAGCTGAAACTGTAATCTTTTTTGTGAAATTATGGATTTTCTGTTTTTAGAGCATACTTGAAATCATCAAATTTGTTTGATCCTTTTTGACCCTTAGCTCAAACAATGAAGTGTCTTCTGTACTCACTGATTAAACCGAAAATGAGAATTTATTATACGAATGCAATAAATTGTTTTGGAAGGCTGCGATAGCCCGCTATTATTGTCCTTCTCTTGGTTTTTTACGACTCGACGACAAGTATTGGTATCTGTTATTTTTTCAATCATTTAGAATCTCTTAGCTCACGATATCAAGTCCGCACGTGAAAATAGGTTTTAAGGTCGATCTACTGAAAAAAATCAAATGCCGAGTAGTTTTACAATGGTTTTTTATGGATGAGCTTCATTCATCACTTGATATCGTAATTTACAGAATTCAAAAATAATTATTCTGTTTTCGTTTTTTGATGGTTTTTGTTGTTTGATGTGTCCTATCTTGTGTTGGTAGTTGTTTTTTTGTTAATTTCTTTTTGTTAATTACTATCAGCTGGTAAGCCATAATTTCAGATTTCAAAAACAGAAAATCCATAATTTCAGATTTCATATTTTGGTATAGTTGATCTTTGAATTGAATTCTATAATGAGGTACAGTTTTCCTACTGTTTTTCATTTCGTCGACAAAAATGTTGTTAGGACCATATAACGAAACGCTAACTTCAAGTCTGCTTTTTTTGTTCACACAATTTTCACTGAATTGAATGCGTAATTTTTCACTCTTAGTGAAGCCATGTTCTCTGTTCATTCGCGTGATTGTTTTTGGTCACATGTGACTTGCCTCACTCACCAACTTTGTCGTTCGATAGCAATTCGTCCACAATTATTCGGTTATGTTAAGGAGAAAGTGTTTGGGCAGAAAGTGTCTCAAGAAGTGTGCTAAGATTTATTTCTTTGTTTTCTCTACGAGTCAAGATTTACGATAATTTGTCAAATTTCAGACTTTGATTTTTTGTTTATTTTCGAGACAAATGCTGTAATGAGGTAGACAGTGATTGATTGGTTGCGGTTTTATTCAAGTGCAATTTTGACTCGGTTTACGTGTTTTGCAGCTATGTTTTTCATTTCATTGGCAAGATTTTTGTTACGACCATAGGACGTCAACCTCACTTAAAATGTTTTTTTGTTTATTCATGCCATTTTTACTGAATTGAATACGTGACGTAATTTTTCACTGTTTTTGAGAGAGTTTTCACGTAAAATTTTTTGGTTAATCTCACTAAAAAATGATTTTCCCCTTCTCTCAGAGAGACTTTTGGTGATTTTAATTGCAGGAGATTTGGTCAACTTTGTTACGATCATAGGACGTCAACCTCACTTAAAATGTTTTTTGTTTATTTATGCCATTTTTACTGAATTGAATGCGTGACGTAATTTTTTACTGTTTTTGAGAGAGTTCACGTAAAATTTTTTGGTTAACCTCACTAAAAAATGATTTTCCCCTTCTCTCAGAGAGACTTTTGGTGATTTTAATTGGAGGAGATTTGGTCAATTGACTCTTTCACTCTAATTATAGGTTATTTGCGGGAAGCTACTAGAAACAACGCATATTATACAATTTCTTCTGAATCGAAATATGAGATCTCAGCAATTAATTTAAAAACGAAGCTATCGCAGCTTTTTTCTGCGGATCTGCCAGTTATGTTTTTATATAAACAAGGATTTTAATTGAAACCACTCATGAATTTTGAGGAATATCGAGAGTGGGTCAAATTGACAGAAAAATCAGAACTTGGCTAGCCAATAGTTCCTCCCCTCATTAAATTCTCCGAACAAAAAGTTCCTTTTAGTAACACATTGAAATGAAATACTTCTAAGAATTGAATGGTATTGTTACCTCTTCTGATTTCAGCTCCGAAACAAACAAGGGGACGGTTCTGTGGTACTGGAAGAATTTTATGCCCTGAATGATTCAGATGAACTTTTTGATTCAGGGCAATTTGATTCAGAAACCCTCAACTGCATACAAGTCAATTACAATTGTGACAAATATGAAAAGGTGAAGATTAAGTACTGGCAAATTACGAGATGTTGCGATAATACTGAATTTTCTGAGTTTAAATTCATTTCCTGCAGAATTTTGTACTCTATTGTCCCGCAAAGAAGCGGAGGGTTGGAAGAGTCCAAGTATTTTGAGCAAAACGAATTTTTGGCAAGATAAACTATTAAAGATTGAGAGGATAAAATTGTTTTCAATGTTTATTGCACACAACGTCCAGATGATTTTACAAACGAGACTTGGTAACGTTAGTTAGTTAACACATTGTTTCTACTGCGCCTATGTGCGAAAGTGTTCCTCTGCTTTTTAATAAAGGAGCATAAAATTTCAGCAATTATAGAGGGATTCCTAAAAATCGCAGTCACCGATAACAGTAGAAGTTATCTAACTAATCTCAAACCAAGTTAGCAATGATTTTAGTTCTCCTCGCTTTTCCTTTTATGGGGGTTCTCTCTTGATTGATTTGACGCTTGAGTGACTTTCTCATCTTTTACTTCTCGATTTTTGCGTTTAAGTTTCATTCATTAAAATTTACTGAAATTTTTTTTTTACGTCAAATCAAAAGTGCGCTGAAATTACTGTCAGTTTTAGTAGCTGTTGCAGCCATTCATTCTGCTTATTCTTTTACAATCCAGGAATGAGTAATTACAGTCCAAGATTATTTAATAGCCGCAAAGCGATAGCTGAGGCTATTATTGACCTCGAGCTGGTTGTTACGAGTTGGTTTTATGCCGTGTTGGTTGTTTCGAGTTGGTTGTTACGACTCGAAGAGGAGTATTAGTTTATTTTACCAAAAGTGCCTTTCGTTCAGATGGTGTTTTGACCTAAAAGTGAACGTTACTGAAATTGTTGTGTGAACTAGAATTTTTTCTGAACGAGAAGTTTTTGTTCATGCGCTGCGTGGAGTGAATGACTTTTTGACTAAGAAAAGTGTTTTTGAGAAAATGGCACATATATATAATCTTTCTTCGTCCATTTGGCTCATTTTTTTCTTGTAGTATGGCTTTTTTGTTGAATTAGTTTTTGGTAGACGCTGCATCAATATATAGCACTCTGCAAATGATATTTTAGTGTTGTTTTATAGCCTAATAACACGTTTCTAAGTCAAAATCTCTATTATCAATTTTAAAATTAATTTAGTAATTTTTCAGTAATTTTTGTTTTTGGATCCACGAGTGAACTTTTTGCAATCAATGTATGTGTTAACGTTACTCTGATAATTCATATAGGAGGGCCTCAGTTTTTTGGTATTCTAACATTGCACGCGAAATAGTCCACTTTTAGCGGTTTTCTCCGTTCTTTCAGGTTATGTTCGTATTTTGATTGATTGTGTTGAAAAAGGCTGTATTTGCTTTGTCAGGGCATTAAATGTTGTGTTGCTGATAAATAAATATTTTTACGTTAAGTTTTTGAATGTCTATTTTTAGAATCATTTGACTTGTTTTGTCCAACATACCTTGCTGGTTTTAATCTTTGAATTTTGTTCTAACCGATGTATTTTTGGCAGGAGGAGGAGTATGTGTTTTTACTGAACCTTTAATAGTAAACAAAGAGATGTACTCGTTTTTCTATCTAATTTTCCGTAAATTTAAAATCTCAAGATTATGAAAATACCTTTTTTGTTAATTCTTTTATACAATGCGTACGAACCCTCAACGTACTTTTGTCGCCTTTTTTTCTTTCATATGAATTTGCCATTACCTATGATTTTATTGACTCTGCCTTTGATTTCTGAAAAAAAGTGTTGATATCAATTCACATTATCGAGCTCTGTAATTTAGTTGACTTTACTATTTTTCTACTGATATTATGACTGAAGTTACTGTTTGCGTTTCTTGATGATCTTTCTATTTAATTAATTTCGATAGTTGAGTTGGTGTAGTTAAGTTTTGAATGACGATAACGTTGTTTTGTATTGCTTACTTCTTTTATGTCGATGCTGAAATTTACCTCGTTTTCACAGAATTATAAAATGTTACCGAGTGAATTAACTGTGGCAGAGAGTAATGAGGCAAAGAATTATTGCTTTCAGATAATGGTTTTGTCAATCGTGGTTCTGTTTTAGGAAACTCTGACGCTTCGAGTCGCTTCCGGAATTATTCCGGCTCTTTTTTTAATTCGTCGTCAAGATTTTTGTTACAACCATCTGACTGGTTGTTACAACCATTATTACATAGAGTTAAATTCGTTTTTCAGTATTCTAATATGAGCAGAGTGCGTTGGGAGGGCACAGATCAGTTTGAATGTCAGATTTTTGTTTCTTGCAGTCAATTTTGGCTACTTTTGATTGCGAAAAGTAAGTTAGATCCTTTGAATTCTTTCCAAAAAATTGGTTTTTACATGGTGGAAATCAGTCCCATTCAAAAACAAAAACCAGGTTTTTAAATTTGGTAACTAAAATCTGTACTGCAGGTAATTGTTAAGTTACTTTAAATGGTTGATTGTAATTTTACGCAGATTTGATTGAACTTTTTAGCTAAATGGCTTCCTACAATTTTTGAATTGGCCATTTTCGCGAGTAGTTAACAATTTCCCTTCAAAATAGCTTAGTTTTTGTAACCCAATTTTTTAAATTCTTGCAAGTCCCATTTTTTAACATAGCAAAACGCATTTTAGTTGCACGCTCGGTCAAATTTGGCCGTTGTGCCCATTTGGGCTGCCTCTGCGGTGTAAATGTGGGTCATGTTCATATGAATTTTTTTCGCTATTAGCTTCTTTGAGGTATCTGTATCCCTCTGTCAGCTCTAAACCTGAAGTTGGCAAATTGTGTTTTATATTCTAGTTCTTTGTCAATTCCATTTCTTGTTATTTTTTGGCAGTAAGGGTTTGAGGAAGTGTATAATGTGCCATTGTGTTACTTTTCCAGCCTAATGATGTTTTTGAATATATGAACTCCGAATTTTTGTTTGTTATTTTTTCAATTAGTTCCTATGTAATTGCCACCCTCATTTCAAAGCCGGCAATGATAGGGTCATTTTTTTTTAATTCGAAAAACTTGAATTGCATTGCAGCGCTGTCTTTTTTTTTAGCATTTACGCATTTTTATTTGTTTTTGAAGTCAAATTAGTGATATTTTTGGTTGTGTCGAAACAGGAAGTTGAGTTAGAAAGCTAGTGGTGTTGTGGCTCTCAATTTTTAAACTTCAATTTTCGATTTTTAAACTGTAATTTTCTCGAGTTTTTTTAAAGGTTTTTTTCTAAGTGCTTTTCTGAATATTTTCTTTTTTTTGTAGGCCTATTTTTTGTTTCGTCAATAAAGTTTTTTTTCAATTGTAGTTCAGGAGTTGTCGTGCTATGTTGTTTTCACTTCATCGAATATTAATTTGCTGTGGCTTTACCTTAGTATACTGCTTGTTCACCACTGTGCGTGAAATGCTTTACACTTCTCTATCCTGGTTTCACTGTGCTCTCTTTGTGCTCAAATCGATTTTAAACAGCAGTTGCTCAACAAAACAATCTAAAACCAATACCAATAAAATGAAATACCACAAAAAGAAACCAAAAGTAGAGAAGGAATAACCCATAAAGCCCAATTTTAGAAGCCCATTACTTGAAATTGGATTTTATGAGTTTTTGTTACCATCTCTTATGCTGTTAGTTTTGGTACTAACCCTTGTATCCTCTCATTATGAAACTTCGTCTAACAAAAATATATCCATTTATGAAATGAAAAAAAATTCGCACTTAAAAATGTATTTTATACAACAATCAATCTTTTCCATATTTTCTGTTCTTCCGATCCCAATCGTGGCTATGAGATTCAGTAGCGGCTCTTTTCCGGCGATATGCCGGGTGTGTTATGATTTTTGTTTTTGGGTTTTTAAGTGCTCGCAAATGAAGTTTGAAACAATTACTGGGTGTCTTTTTTTATGCAATAATTTTGATAGGCTGTTTTAACTTTTTTAGTGATTTTTGCGTTTCAATTTATCGAATTTTTCTCTTATGAGCATTTTTAAGCAGCTCAACTTAAACTTAATTGACTTTACTGCCAAAAGTTATTTGAAAATGCGACGAAGATGGTTTCATCTATTTATAAATCGTAGTAGTGTTATATCTCTAATGACGTCATTTGAAGCCCCTTAGTGAAGTTTTTAGTCCACCCTCCTCCAGTCTAAGCATCCCTCGCTGAAACACGCTGCAATAGATTAGAAATCCCACTAGTCGTTCGAGCGCAGTTAATCGGTTGTTTTTTAAATAAATTTTGTATTTTGATATTTCTATTTTTAAAAATTGACTGCGAAAAATTGACTGAACAAAAAAGGCACGTTGCTCCTACCCTTTCTTAGGTGTGTAGATTTTGTATTTTGATTCAGGCGCCTACGGTGTTGCAGCAACGTAAATCCGCTCAACTGTACTGTCTTGGAATGGACTACTCAGTTAAACAGTATAAGAACTTCTTCAACAATCACATTCTGAGTATGAACAGTACACAATTGAAGGAAATAGAAGAGAAAAAGCGACATTTGAACTACAAATTTTGTTTGGACCCGGAATTGAAGTGGCAATGCTCGATGGTTGGGGGTGTTAATGAAATGATTTCTGGACTGAGGCAGGCGATTGAACAAATCGAGGAACAAGTGCCTCCATTATTCATGGTAAGGCCAAATATTTTATTAATAATGATTTAAATTGTGTGCTTTTTTGATTTCAGTGTCACGTTTCGCTTTTGACCTGGACTTTTTTTAGTTTTGAATGTTCAAAATGCTATGGTACAAAAAAGCTACGCACACAGAATTTTTTTTAAAAAGTGCTACAAAAATCAAAACATTTTGACTTCAAATCAGTTTTCTCGTAAGGCGTGGTTACGCTTTTATGCCTAGTAGGCTGTTTCTAAAGTTATCAGACAAATTTCAAACGACATCTAAGTCTAATTTCCGGCACTTCCAAATTTTCCTAAAGAACTGTTTTCATAATGGTTCCCTCGCAATTGACCTTAAATTTTCAGATGGATTCAGATCGGGACTATTAGCTGACCATTCCAGTGCCTCCTGCTCCTTTCTGTTTTTATCAAGAATTTTTGCTTTGTCAAGAAATCCCGTTCCATTTCTCCAGATGAGTTGCGGATGATTCCCTGAAAGACCCCTTTGGCCTGTTATTCTTTTAGTATAGTTTGTATGTATACTGTGTACTAGATCTTATTTTTACGCTGAATTGCTTTTATGTTCTTACCAAGAAAGTTGAAAATTTAATATGCAGCACCGTCAGAAAAAAGTAAAAAGAGAAAGCAACTTAACCATCTCTTCTGTGTAAACGGAGAAAGCGAGCACGAAAACTTTTCGAAAACCTCAAAAATTCACGACTTTCTTTAAGCCGTAGCGCTCTCAAATAGCACAAAACTAGGCTTTTTGATGTAATTGAGACGTTGTTCATAAGCGTTCGCTAAATACGTCTCGTGAATTATTGAATAGTAAAAACCGTAAGTCTCCATGACAAATCATAAAGCTCGTATAGATGTTCGATTGAATAAAAATCAATGGGTAATTCAGTAGGTTGGGTTTGAATTCTGATGACATTGGATTTGAAATTGAACAATAGGTCACCATATCATATGGCTCAAAATAAGGCTAATATCAACTGCATCTTCTACATGATGCACTCAACTTATAACCGAGACCACACGCTTTCATATGTTAATTTAGCACTCACTGGTTATGAAGTGCGTTGCTCCAAAAAGTGATTCAAATCAGTCTCTCTTAGCTGCCTCTAGCTACTGACGAAGCCAATCGCTTGCCAGACGTTTCCGAGCAATTCGCTTGGCCATGGTCGGCTTTACTGAAAGTAATAGATCTAACTTTTCTTACCGTTTCAGCACAAAGAGTGGTTCGAAAAGTACCCAAACGGAACTGATTCAATTTTCAAAAGCGATGCTCCGAAAGTCAAAGATTTAGTCTTCGCTCTTACTTCGCTACAGCAACACTTCAAACCTTGTCTATTTTTGGCTGTGTGGAAAGAAGCGTGTTGCAATTTGGGTTTTTGGGTGAAATATTTTCAGACCAGAAAAGATACTGAATCAGCAAGTAGTGCCAATAACAACTCGTCGCAAGTTTCGAAGGAAAACCTCGGCGATTTAGTCAATGCTTCATGCGCTAGTGCAATGCAAAGTGAAACTGCCATGTTCATGTCTGAATGTATTACTGATGAATATTACCAGAAAATTTACGAAGCTGATCTTGAGAAACCGGTTTTCGTGTCGGTTCCACTGAAGCATAATTTGTACAAAACACGAGGAGAATTATACAGGCAAGTAGGACATGGCTGGGTTTGGGTGAAGAAGAAAAAGAGACCAAAAACTAACGCAACCAGGAACAGGGTCAATTCAAAGTTAGCCAAAGGGACTACAAATAAATCAAGAAATAAAATCTTTCAGTTAAATTCAAGCCAAGAATTATCTTCTCTCAGGAACAATGTCACCATTGACTCAAAAACTGACACCGCTGACTCAAAACTGTCCGATAACGAGTGCATGACTACTTCTACGAACAATTCTTTAGAATTAAGTACAAAACCTGTAATTGATGTGCAATCGTTATTTCAACAAAGAGAAAACGAAAATTTTCAACTCAAACGAAATACTCAGTTAAAACACCTGCTAGATGTCAGGTTACGTCAGGCAGCTGAAAATGGTCATTTTGATATTTCAGAAGCTGAAAAATTAGAGAAACAGATTACAGATCTGCATCGGAAAATATTGATTGTGGACGAAGAAATTTCGTGCATTAATTTGAAAATTAGAAAATTACAAGACCAGAGAGAAATCTGTAATTTAGATGAAGAAACCGCTTTGTTGTCTCCTCTTTGCTACAGTTGTTCAAAAAATGTCAACACCGATGTTTCGTCTGGTAGTATGCAATGTTATTCGCCACTTTGCATCGAAAATCGAAGAGTTGCAGATGAAGAAAGTAAATCAAAAAACCCTTCCCCTACAGAACAGAAACTTGCCGCCAATGATAAACTGAATTTCGAAGATAAAATTCTCAGTAAGGACAACGTATTGGAAAGTTTGCGCGATCAGAAGTCAAAATTGGAACTTGATTTAGAAAAGGCACAGGTTTCATTAGACGGAGTAACGGCTACTTCTTTTGTTCACAAGCTAAGCCTGAACGATGCTGATGAAAGCGTGATAAAAAATCAATCGGCATTTGAAGACATGACTAAACGGAGTTCTCAGAATATTTTCTCTTTGCCAAAATTTCAGTTGAAAACCCTAGCCCAATCGGGACTGGCAACGATTAGCGAAGTTAGTCCTTCACTTTTCCCGCATAAGTTGTCTACAAACTCTATTTTGTGGCCATTTTTCTGCGAAAGACCGAGCACGAAACAGGTTTGGGAACAAACGCTCGAATGTGGAAAAGCTTTGAGATCAGAAGATCAAATAGAGTCTGGTGACAAAAATCAGAATGAAGCATTAAATTTATTATGCACTGACGAAGAAAATGACGTATCTGAAAATCGTACTACTGGTTTGAGTTTGGTTCTAAATGACGTCATGTTACCATGCGCGCTTTCAAGCATAGCAGTGATGCTTCGTCTGCTTCATGCGAGCATGAGATGGGAAGATCTGAAGGAAATTGAAAAGACCAATGTGCCCAAAAATGTCGCCGTTAATTTCTTGGACAAAGGTTAGATATCTGCGTTTATTAACCATATCAGGTTTTTGAGATCTTTAACTTAGTGTTAAGGGTTTCAAACAATTTTGATCAGTTTTGACTTTTGAAATAAAAGTATTAACCAGTCGGTTCGTACAAAGCTGTGTGCCGCACAGAATGTTCCAAAACTCCTTTTAGGTTTTTCAAAGAAGTTTTATTTGTTTTCCGAGAAAAGGTTGTTATTGGATTAAACGTGAAGTAGTTTCTTTGAATGCATGGAAAACTTTGTTCTTTCGTAGCCACAAAAAATTCGTAGCCACAAACTTAGAATAAACTACTGTTTCCTATGCAATGTTATTTTCAATGGGAACCAATCATTAAAGAAAAATAACACTTTAGAAAATCACTCACGAAAAAAAATAATACTTATTAATAGCAGCGATAGCGATCTGTTTTTGGATTTCTCTTAGTCTTTACGACTCGAAGAGGAGTATCGGTTTTCTATCGGTCTTTTTACAGTTCAAAGTGTTATTTCTCATTCTAAAGTAGAGTGAGAAAAGGATGGTTAAACTAAAATTCGTTTTCTCGATTTTGATTATTTGTTCATGTGCGGAAGTTTACCTTCTGTTTTGCTGTTTTTTTTTCGAGTTTCTTGATCGGGTTTTATCTAAATGTTTTTTCAAATCAATTCATCGTCATTTCGAGGTCCAGTTTTTCTGTTCAGTCAATGCAATTTCTTTGAATTGTATTTCAGGACTTTCTGCAATTTTTCGTTTTCTATAGCAAGTGTTTTGAATTGAAACGGTTTTGGTTGCGTTGTTAATTAGAAATCTTTAAATTGATTGAGTGCGTAAAAATTTCTGACGGAAACAATTGATAGTGTTTTTTGAACCGCATTAACGTGTTTTAACGAGAAAACGTTTTTTAAAAATTAATATTTGCGGGTTCTGAATTAAGCATTTTCAAATTTTTTGAATGCAATTTCATACATTTTGGGTCCAAATTTTAACTTTTTTGTTGAGGCAGGTTCATGTTTTTCAAAAGCTCTAGAGAAGGTAGTTTTTTATATGAAAATAAAAGAGATTCAATTTTTTGATAGTCAAGTTTAAGCAGAAACGTTATTCAAGAATAAGTTTTATTTTTCTGATTGGATTTCATTGATTAATGTTGGTTTTTGCAAAAAAATGTTCATTTTTTGTTTGATCAATTTTTTTAGATATTTCATTGGGAGCGAAAGCTACTTTGTTGCGCCATGACAGTCAGTTTTCAGAGCAGTCAAATTTGCTTCTGTTGTGTAATATTTGAGGTTTTTGGTTTTTGCAACATCCTTGTTAATTCTTAGTTACTTTTTTATGCAATCTGTATTTTTCAATAAACCGATGAGCAGATAAGGGCATAATTAAAAATTTATTTTAATTGTGTTGTAAATTGGTACCTTTTTTGTGGTTATTAGTTTGAATTAGATTTTAAAGGCAACAAGGATGCTCATTGATGTGCGCTCACGAGATCTGCCACTAGAAATACTACGAGAAAAAAAAACGACAAAAATTTTTATCTGAGTTTCAAAGCTCATGGTAATAAAACCTTAAATACAAAAATTTACTTTTTCTTAACTGTACAGCAGATTGGACTTTTCCTTAGTGAGACTAGGTAACAAGTAGACAAACAGAAGAAATAATGAGGTCAAATTCAAAAATCAGTCAACGTTTTTTGAACCAAATAGTTTCAAACCTCTTAAAAATTTTTCGATTTAACAAAATAATTTTTGATTGAAAATGAATAACAGAAATGATAAGACTTGTCTTTCGTTCGACTAAGACATTAAAACTGACTGAAGATACAGAAGAACACAAAAAATTACAAATAGTTTACGAAAACACAAGCCATTAAAATCATTAGCTATTATATGAATTTTTTTTGTTTCAATTGTTAGTTATACCAATTCTATTTAAATTATGCTGAAAGATTAAGTGATTCCACTTGGATCTCATTTGAAAATATTTGGGATATGTTATCACGCGAAATTGCTAAAAAGAAGAGAAAAAGTAACAAATTTTCAACACTAACAAAACATTTATGAAAACGCATATTGTCCAACGAACAAAACATCAGTAACATAATATCAATCGGCACTTTAATTTTTGGTTTAAAACGAATTGGCTGGGACCTCTCAATGATGAGAATGAGTTACAAATGACAAAGAGAACGACAAAAACTGCAAAAATTCAAAAAATTTTCGAAAACGACTAATATCACAAACTTCTAGACTATTTGCTATCAACTGACTGCATTGAGTTAGATAATTCATTCAATCCTCAATTAGAAGCTTATGAGACCTTTCAGCTTTTTATGACTACATAAACAATATGAAGAGACAGGAAAAAACAGCAATTTCAAAAAAATTGAGAAAAATATCGAAGACTTTAAAAAAAATGAACTTTTCAATAAAAACTTTCATTTTTCATTTAATTTTTTAACAGCTATGGGATTCTTCTTTTTTTACAATAATACTTCAAAATATCAACAAATATGAACAAATATATTAAAACCACAAAATTTTTGAGTAAACCTGTATCAAAGCCATTAAATTCAATAACTTTCAATGGAAGTCAATGAATACGCTACGTTGTGCGTCGATTGGGAGACAATGATGTTTGTTTTTTATAGGTCATCACTATGACATGACAATAAGTCATGACTTACAAAACAATAACAAAAACCTCAATTTCAGTAGAAATGTGCGAGAAGAAAGTCTCGAAGTCATTTAAACTATAAGCTTTTCTCTGATGTATTGAACGTTTTTTCTAGGCCAATAGGAACTATCAATATTAAGATAATGTAATACGATTTCAAAAGGAACCTAAATTATGGAAAAATATCCAAAAATTAAAATTATGAAAACCCATGACATCTAAGTCAAACCAATAAATAGAAGATAAAACCGCTAACCAGATTAATTTTGGTTACAGTAGACAGGAAGGGGTGTCCTCTTAGTACCGAGACTGACTTACAGTTCACAAAAATAGTTTAATATCAGTTAACGTTCAAACAAATTTATCGAAAAGCTGATTTTAACAGCCATAAGCTGTCAACTCAAAGCACTAGATAGGTTCAATTAATGCTCATTAGGAAGCCTATTGCACTTTTGATCAACGATTCTATACCATAAGGCTATAAAAACTTAGTAAAATCAGAATTTCGTCAAAAATTACGAAATTTCAGTCGAAGCCCAAAAAAATATGAGCGATTCTCTTGAAAACGTTTTTTTGTTCTTCGGTTATGATTTGACTGCAAATGAGGTTTGTAATAAACAGAACCTTGATATGAGAAGTGACTTGTCTCTAAGTTACTTGAAACAAAAACAAAAAATTTGAAAAGTTGTCTAAAAAACAGATCTCAAATAGATTTTGATTTTTTAGTGAACTTCCTTATGAGACCAGAACTAGCCTTTTATCGCCTTTCGTCTATTAGGAACACATAATTTATTCATTTTGTAGCTCGAAATGAAAATTTAAAATAATTTTATTATAGAAAAAAACTTAATTTGAACAAAAATTACGATAACAGTGAACAAAATCATGCCAAATGTTCCGTTTTCACACCTCAACCTCGATAACTCCTAGAGAAAAAGAGCGAAATTCAAAAAAATCTTTTTGATTTTGAATTCTGCGCTGGACGAGCTTTTTATTGATACCACTCACATTTCTCTACGCTGAATATATCGATCAGCCAAAATTTTCTGAACAAAAAAAACAGTTGAGTATATAGTTCCTCCCCCAAGTGGGGTCGGAACATCCCCCAAGTGGGGTCGGAACATTCAGCTTTTGAGAAGTATCGAGCTAAAGGCTGTGAAACAGCTTCAAAGTTAATTTATAAATACAGAAAGGTGCGATACAAAAATCAATTGGAGATAGATGTAGATCGTCTTATTTCGCCCCTTAAATATTTTAACTCTGCTGTTTTGAATTTGAAATTCTTGAATTTTGTTTTTTCAGGTTCTATCAAATAAATTCAAATCAGGGGAAAGATCAATTTGATTGAACCTTAAATTTTGGCAAAAAACGGATAGAGAAAGCTTATCAATTTTTTAGGCTTTTTTTAATGTTTCAGGTGTTTTTTTGTAAATAGATCAGATTCGAAGGCCCTAGAGAACATCATTCTCAAAGTTGATTTCAAATGCGAAATGACCACAAACATAAACAGGCTGTTTCAGTTCATGTTCATGTCTTTTATGTAAGTCAGAACTGGTCTAAGAGCTACTAAATTTTCGATATATTATCATTTTAGGTTTGGGGGGAGAGAATTGAGTCGGGAGCAAAAAATTTATAAATCAAAGATTGCCGGGCATCGATTTCAGTGCTGGTTTAAAGGTTTAAATATTTCAGGTTTTGCCTACCGTATTCAGCTTGAACCTGGAACTGCGATAATAAAAGACCCTCAAAATGTGCGGGATGTTGCTCCTTTGAATTTGGAAACCGAGTTCCTTATGAGAATTGTGCATTTGACTGATGACAGAGGCGGAAGTGCGATTGTAGAGAACAGTATGAAAGACGTCGCAATCAGTCCAACGAAAAGGTAGATTAGATAGTAATAACTTGCGATGGTGTTGGCGCAGCTCCTGCACCTTTCGATATCTAAATGAATGAGATCAGCAAGTATTTACGCAATTATTGTAAAGTATTTTGATTATTGATTGACTTGGAAATAAATTTGAAGCAAGCTACAACCAAATCCAATCCATTGCCTGCCGTTCGAGAGCCATTCGCCCGACAGTAGTCGCTTACATTTATTATTAGTACGCAAGGCAACATAAATGTGACAGAAAACTACGCAGTTAATTATTTTGTTGTTCTCAAGTGCCTCATGATTACGGACAATCTGGAAAATTCATCTGCCTTAAAAGCTAGTGCAGAGATAGAATGATTAGTCGGAAGATCTACAGAAGAGTACTGTTGAGTTGAATATCTTCGAGTTCCTGCGGTTTCTTCTGTTAAACTTTCGGGAATTCAGTTTTCGTTAATTTCGTTGCTCTCGCTTTAAGCTTTTTAAAGCTGTTTTTGTATTCTTCACATTTTATAGCATTTGGGGAGTTTTGGGGCGCATATGGTTAAAACTAGTTGTTCTAGCAGCTTTGGTTGTCTTTCATCTTTTAAAACTAGAGAAAACTTGAGCAATTTTTGCAGATTTTTTTCTGTTTCTAAGTTTTTTTTACTATTATTTATTTTATGCTTCTCGCTGTACTTCTTCTTAATCAATTCGTAATGAAGAGCTATGCTATGGATGTTGCTACAATGAAGTGACACTTGAAAGCTAGACATGGTACTTTTCACTGAAATACAGACAGAGCACTTTTCACTGAAAAATTGTCTTCGAAATTTAGTTGGTGTGTTCTTTGCAATTCTTAATTGTTTTTGAATATATCTGTCAATTATTGGGTGATATAGTAGAAGATTAGTTTCTCCGAATAACGGTTGGCAACATTGCTTTTCAGCCTTCTGTAGAGCTCTTAGTTTGAGAATTTTTAGTGAATAATTTTTTTATTTTCTCCTTTGTCATATTGTTTCTCTTTCATCTCCAAATTTTTTGACTATCTGTCAGTTGGTGTCATTTTGTTTGGACATAGTTTTTTGGGAGTAACAACTTAAGTGAATTTTCTTAGATATTATATCAATTTTTTTCAGTTACTTCTCTCGTGTTATTTTTCCTGTTGGTGTTTCAAAATGTCTATCATTATGTAGTGGGTGCATTAGATATGAAGGTTTTGTTAATTTTCTACTTCGAGTCGTTTCCAGAGTTCTTCGGGCTGTTTTTCACTTCATCGAACAAAAATCTGTTTGCCTTTACCTTAGTTTGGCTTCACAATTTCCACATTTTACGTGAAATCTTCAATGTTCTACGGTAGTTTCACTGTTCCATCGTTTTGCTCAAAGTGCTTTTAATCGTCAGCTGCTCCTAAAAACAATCTAGAATCAGCAGTCAGCATGGGAAATTAAATCAGAATTCGACTTGAACTTTGTTTATAAGTCTTACTTACATCTCTAATGCTTTTTGGTACTGATACTGACCCATATATCATCTCATTAGGAAACACGCGTATGTCTAATTACGAGAATGAAATCAAAATAGTTGGCGCTTTAAAAATGTTTTTTCTGTACAGCCATAATTTTTCATTTTCCGATCGTTTTGAAACATAAGATAGAAACAAACGAACAATGTTGTAACTTTAGTAAGGCTAAGTGGAGCTTTTTCAATAACTCTTTTTGCAGATTCAAGGATAAAAATTAACAAAAATTAAAAATCAACCAGGAGAATTTGAAATTGAAAGCAGAATCTGAATTCTAGAGTTATTCTCGTAAAAATTTTTCTCTTTATTCAGACGTAACCATTTTAGTATTTTAAAAACCTTGGAAACGTTCAAAAAAACCGACTTCATTATTTGAACGTCAAATCAACCAATTTCATCATTGAGAAAAAGAAAACTCTGATCTGTTTATTTGTATTCTTTTTAATGTCAGATGTTTTCGAGCTAATCTTCTCTAGTATAATGGAATACAGATGAAGTTGAACGTTAGAGGGTTTATGGATTGACAGGTTCATTTATTTAATACATTTTCATAATTGTTCTGAAAATGAATTATTTTCCCTTCTCTGCATTTTAAAATTGCTCTTCCAACAGACGTTTTCCAGTAATTGGTCGGTGTTCTAAAACCTAAATATTTCGTCGATTGCGAAACTCCTCATGTTAAAAACAAAAATTTTTGTTCGAAGAAGAATTTTCTTTTCTGGTTCTCATAAAAAATTATTAAGTTTTTCAAATTCTTGAACTCTTACTTAAAAAAGGAAAAGGTCCAGAACGTAAAATTAACTGTTAACCAATATTACTCAAAGCTACTAAATAAAAGAGCTCACGAACACCTTTCAACGTTCATTTTTATGTTAAAAACAACCAGTGGCAGAGTGCAAAAACTTTCAGAAATATTAAAAAGATAGAAAATTATTCAAGTTAGAAAATTTTGCAAATATTCCGGTTTTAAATATATTTGAAACAAAAACTGTTTTCTTTGAATCTAGAGTTTAACACATCTGCGTAGTTTTTGAAAAAGACTGAATGGGCAGATTATGCTCATGAAACAACATATTTTTTCGAAATAATTTGGAAAGCGCTTTTCCGATTTTAGTGTGATTTTAGATTTAGATTTTCTGATTACCGATATAATTACCTCAAAAAGACACAAAAGACGCCTAGTTTTCCAAAAAAAAACAATCAATTTACAAATGAGCGGCGACAAACATTGAGTAAAGATGCCACAATGAAAATTGTAAATTTTTTCTCGGATAGCGAGGTTTGTATTTCCTTCTTTTGAGTTGAGTATGTGATTTTCGCCAGACTGGCTAGCAGTCTAAGCAGCGGGTTCCCTGCTCTCTTAAATCGCTCGGTTGCATTGGTGGTTTCTGTCTTGGTAGTTTTCGTCGTTGGCGGCAGTGGTTTTGGTCTCATTCAGCAGCTGGTCGGTCGCTGTCTGGACTGTCTTGCTTGCTGGGTCTGGAGGCTCTTTGAGGAACTCGCGGAGGAGGTCGATGAAGTTGACGTCTTGTCTCTCTTTGCAATGCTGGTGGAACTTGTCGAGGGCAAAGTTAGTGTTTCGGGTAGACTTGGCTGTGACAACGGCATCAGCTACAATTCGCATGGCTGTTTTGAGGATTTCTGGAAGGTCTCTCACTGTGAGGGGTCGGTTCAGGTTTAGTTTGTCATTGTATCTGATGCAGCCCTTGTAGCTGGCAGCGTGGTCTCAATGGCAGTTGGCACACTTGGGGGTATCTCTGGGGACGGTGTAGTCAGCTAGCTCGTGATGACTTCCACATCTGATTCATCTAGCTTCTTATGTCCACGCATGTGATGTGTGTGTGTGTGTGCGTGTGTGTGTGTGTGTGTGCGTGTGTGTGTGTGTTTGTGTGTGTACGAGAGACGGAAAAGGAGCGCTAGCGTGAGATAGTGCCTAGAAGAAAATTTGGTTTTTTGGTGTCAAGTTTTGTATGTGCGCGCGTTTGTGTTTGTGTATATAAGTGTTTTTGTGTTTGCAACTCTTGTGGTATGTGTGTAGAAGAATACGTGAGAGTTTGTCTGAGAGAGTTGGTTCCATTAAAAATTGGATACAAATAAAGGCAGATTGCGAAACTCAGAAATTGTGAAAAATTCGAGAAATTAGTTGTTTGCTATAAATTGCGGATATATGTTTGTCCAATACCAAAACTTTGTCTTTATGTCCCATTGACAACACGCTTGCGAGACAACACGCTTGAAGCATGAAAATTGAAAAGAAGTTTTCTAAAAATTTAATGCTTCAAAGTTTAAAAATTACAGTTACCGATACAATTGCCGCAAAAAGTCCTTATTTGGTTTATTAGAATAAAAACAAAGAAAACCTAATTGTACAGTGACGAACCATGAGTAGTGATCAATTGACTAAAGAAAATTTCACCGAATGTTTCTTTGGTGTTGGGCTTTGTATTTGTGCTGGGGTTTGTTTGTGTAATGTGTGCTGTGTTGTGTGTCTTTCAGATTTTACTACCGATCGTTCTAGAGTTTGCTTTTTTTTTAAAAAAAGACGGCATGTTTTTTGATTCAAACAGATTAGGTAATTTCAAACTACTACTACTACTACTCTCAACGGTATCTCTGACCGAATTTGAAAGTTTTTTTTGCAACCTTGAGAGGTATGTTGGAACATTCTGTGCTACGCACAGACTCGAGCGAGCCGAGCCGTCTTGTTAATTATGTGTCATCAGTTCGTACCTTAAGGTTCTTTTTTTCTGAAGGAAAATGATTTCGTGTTAGAGCCGGCGCCCGATGCTTCTCGACTGTTTTCGTAAAGATGCTGATGCAAGTACTTTACTTACTGCAGTTTTTCAAAAGTCAGCTTAAAATCGGGCCTGAGTAAACTGTCGATGCAAATTGATAACTATCAAGAAAATTTGTAAGCAGCTTTTTGTGTCAGGGTGGCGTGCTGCTTCTTGAACTATTTAGCTCCGCTGACAGTGGTACTTCAATATAGCGTAATGGTCTCGTTATAAAGTTTGATATCTTTCAGACCTGGAAAAGTGAGACGTAGTGGTCGAACACCCAAGTTTAAGCAATCTCTCCTCAACAGCTGCAGCAACGGACGCTCAGTAGACGTTCATTGGGTATCGGAGACAGACCTGGAATTATGGGAAGTCAAACACTTGCTGGAGAGGTTGGTTACTGGTTTGACGAGAAAAGGTCAACTTTGTTAGCATTGCTTTAGCAGAAGTTTTAACGGCACTTAAAAAATTAATCCAAGGTGGCAAACAATTCATCTGCCCACAGGAGAACATTATCATTCAAGGATTTGAATTGTAATGGAGCTGAGATTTTTTGGCGCTGAGATACAGGTGTTTTTTTGCGAAAGGTCAATTTCCATAAATAACATAATTTTATATCTACAGCGAACTATTTTCTTTAGAACAATCTACCAATAAACTCGTAAGAAGTGCAATCGCAAGGACCAAATATTTTAGAATAGAGTTTGATAATGCAAATGAAGCCATGTTTTAATTCGTTTCAGGCGATCTCTAATTGTTCGGAAATACGAACAAGAGCAACTGAGAAAAGAGCAACTCGAACGCCAAAAGGCTATTAAAAAAGCTCGCCAACTAGAATTAGAAGCGCGTGCAAAAGAATTATCAAAAGTCAAACCTGTAGATAAAGCAGAAAAAGAATTCGGCGTCTGGAGTGACTCGGATGAGGAAACGACAAATGAAAGAAGTGGCAGAAGCTCTGATACAGTAACCTCCAATCTGATAACAGGGTTTGCGGCTTCTGGCACATCACATGGTCAAATGACTAAAACGTCCAATCCTTCGCAGCCGCAGCTACAAGGTGTTCGAAGAGTTGTTGTTGTCAAGTGTTCGGACGGAACATCAAAACAACTTGTTATGTAAGTAGACGTAAAAGTGAAAGACGATTTCCGAAGTTATCAATTCTTTCCCATGCACGCAAATTTTGTACTCTCGCTCTCTCTCTCTCTCTCTCTCTCTCTCTCTCTCTCTCTCTCTCTCTCTCTCTCTCTCTCTCTCTCTCTCTCTGTCTGTCGTAGTTCTGAGTTTTGATGTTCGTGTGTTTATTTGAAGACTTTTTTAATCATCTATGATTTAAAGCTTGTTTTACAATGTTTATAGCTGTAAGCTGATAAGCTAAGATGTTGCTGTAAGCTATGGTGAGCAAACCTTTACTGCGGTGCTATTGATTTTTCTTTTTCGTAGCCTGATACTCTTATTCATTTCATACAAAATTTTTTCCAAAACTTGGATTCTTTTGTCAAGAGTATAAATCTTGATAAATGGCATTTTGTGTAATGATATCGTTAACTTGTGTTTTTTATTTTGGCTTTTTGCTGTTTAATTTGCGTCCTAGTGGTTTTTCACTTCATTCCGGTAAAATCAGTAGCCAATTTGATCTGTATAATCAGTGACGACTGAGCATTTCTATAAAGTTCCACAATCTTACAAAATTGACATTTCATGTAGTACATTTTTATGCAGTACAGTGCTAAAGAACAGAACCAGCAAACCAATTATATTTTTCAGTCTTAAGTGGCCTTTCGTTTAGTGGTTAGTCTAGACCTAATATTTTCAAATCCGGCATCCAAATTTTTTTTTCAAGAGTTAGAAGTCCTTTAGCGAGAAAAACATGAGATTTATATGATATGGTAGAAAAAAAAACAAAATCTGTACAATTTTTGTACATGAAAAGTTCGTCTTGTCACCGTCTTTTTAATTGATTTTGAGTTGCTGATGCTTTGATTCTTTGTTAAAAAGATATATTGAAATCATTTTGAGTGCTGCGTGGTATGCTTTGAGTGCTGTCTTGGTATAGCAGAGCAATTTTCGTCAACTGTGTTTCTCGGAAGATCATAAAAGAATGTTTTTTGTAATTGACTACTTTTGGCTTATTTAGCTGGATGCTCTAAAACAATAAGAGAACTGCTTTTGATGCCTCATTGATTGGTGTTGGGCTTCGTTTCAACCCGGCTTCGCCCCTTCTCAGCTCTATCTGGTACGTTAATCAATGCGTACATGCAAAAGTAGTTCTCTAACTATTATTTGAATTAGTTTAAGACCAAAAGAACTCATTTGTCTAATGAATGTCTCCAATACAAATGCTGCAACGGAATAACAACGCTATTATACTACGGCGGCTAGTTTAATTCTCTCTCTCTCTCTCTCTCTCTCTCTCTTCTAATTGCTTAGATTGTTGTATGTCCTCTTTTATTTGACGAGAAATGGGCGGGACATAAACAGTTTTAATTATTTAGTTCGCTGTTTTCAGTCGAAATTTTTTATGTTCATCAATTGTCTACGAAAAAAATCTCATTTGCGGAGCTCAATCACCACAGCGTTTTTTCCTATAATGTTGGTATTAATTGCTCTCGAATGAAGTTTGAAGCAATTATTGTAAACTTTTTAGTCTTTTTACTACTCAAGCAGAACTATAATTTTTAGTTTGCTGCCTCCATGTATTTATGCAAAATTTTCGCTTGATGGTTTTGGCGTTTCGAGTGACTTTTACTCCCTATGCTTTTTCGTTTTGCGTGATCTAAATTTCTCTCTCGTTCGCAAGTGTCAACAGTTGATCTCATTTGGAGCCCGCTTAGTCAATTTAGTTACACCTCTCGGTCAGACTGAAACAGGCTAAAGTAGATTAGATGCCCAATAGCAGTTCGAGAGCAATTCTTCCGACCTTAGTCGGTTATGTTGAAAACTAATTTTGGCAGATCTTGGGAATTATTTGAATCTTGGGTTCTTTTTCGTTCGTTTCAATTTTGTCTTCTTCTTTGTCTTATCTGATTGCTTTTTTAGTGATTAGTTATATACATAACTCAGAGAGAAAAGGAAATATCACAGTACAAAAGTTCGTTTCTTGGTGTTTTGCATAGTGAGCTCATTGTTTTGGGTGGAGGCAGAGAGAGAGAGCGAGCGAGAGAGAGAGAGAGAGAGAGAGAGAGAAAGTGAGTGAGTGAGTGAGTGAGTGAGAGTGAGAGTGAGTGAGTGAGTGAGTGAGTGAGTGAGTGAGTGAGTGAGTGAGTGAGTGAGCTAATGAATGAGTGAGTGTGTTATCTCAATTATATCCCCACACTTTTTAGGAACACCAACGTTCCCCAACTTACGCTTCTTTAAATACAGTTATCTGATTTGGTTGAATGTTTTGCAGTTCAATTGTGTTTATGATGTCTATATGCGTTTATGATGATCTATTGTTTTTATGACGTGTTGTATGCAAAACAGTCAAAAAGTATTTTTTATAAATTGGTTTGTTTTGCGAAATGATCAATTTTGTGCATTGAGGTTAGTCAGAATCTTCGGTAAGAGGTGAACAAAAGTGAGAGAAACTTTGCACGGTTAAGTTGAACGTTGTTTTAAAGTTCTTTCGCGTCTATGAATCTGACTGCGCAGTGTGTAAATATTGTGAGACTCAGTTGGAATCGAATGTTAAGTGTGAGGCTTTCATTTGATTATGAGAAGTTGTAAACTTTAATTCACGATTACGTTCAACATAAAGAAAAGTTTTTTATAAGAGTTCGCGTCTAAAAGCTTCCGAAAAATTAACTGAAACGGAAATAACCCCAGTTAGTTGCGTTGAAACATTTTTGATTTATCTCGAGTTCTTTTTTTTGAGAAATGTATATAGCTCTGACTTGTATTTAACTCTGTTCAGACTTCCATTTCTTAAATGAAATGGCAGTGAGTTCCATTTTCTTGATGTAGAATGAAAAAACAATTAGCTTGAATTTTTTGTAGCAATTATATTAGTCCCGTCGGTCTTCTTTTATGCGATTTTTCGCTTGACCGATTTTTCGTCTGACGCTTTTGACTTTTCGTCCTCAAAAACGGGATAAACAGGTAGCGCCCAGCGGGCATTAAGTGCTCTTAGAGCCTTTCAGCTCTGTTTCAGCTCAAACTGTTTTGGAGATTTATAATTATGGTGTGACGAGCGGTTCTCCCCCCCCCCCCAACTGTTGACCCCCCCCGCACCGCGCTGTTGCCCCCCATCCGACTGTTGCCGCCCCCATCAGCACCCCCCCCCCCCCCCCCCCCGCGCCCATGGCTAGTTACTGACAAACAACCGCTCGCTATAAACACACAAATTTAAACAAATTTTCACAATTTTTTTCAAGCTTTTTGAAAATTTTTGCCATTTTTGTAAAACTTTTGTCAAATTTTTGAGTTTTATCAACCCTAGATGTCAAGCAGCCCACTCTATGGTTTGATATTAGGTTACTGCACATTTTCTAGTTGTAATAGAATGGTTTCAACATTTCAACTTAGCGAATTTTTGCAATTTTTTGAAAATATTTTTCGGTTTTTAGGTTTATCCGGCCTCAAGATCCAAGGAGCCTCCTATAGGGTTTGATGATAGGTTACTGTATATTTTCTAGACGTAATGGAATTTTTTTCAAGATTTTAACATCACAAATTTTAGCATTTTTTTTTTTGAAAAACTAGTATTTAAATTTTTTTTATCATTTATTGTCATTATTCAAGAAGAGCCTCAGAGTCCAGAAAACCTTAGGGTTTGAGAATATGTGGCTACATAGTTTTTAGTGGTAATGGAATGGTTTTCAACTTTCTAATATTACAAATTCTATCGCTTTGTTTTTATAAAACTTGCAATTTTTTCAACTTTTTTGACAATTTTTATCTTTTTATAGGTTAATCTAGCCTCATGAGCCAAGGAACCTCATCTAGAGTTTGATAACAAGTTATTGTATATTTTCCAGATGCAATGGAGTGTTTTTAAAGATTTTAACTTTTAACGATTTTTAGCATTTTTTTTTTAATTTTTGACAATCTTGATGTTTTTTTGAAGTTTTTTTTAAAGGTTTTTCTAGCCTCAAGAGCCAAGAAGCCTCCTTCGAGGTTTGATAGTAAGCTGCTGCTTAGTTTCTAGAGTTAATGGAATGGTTATCATTATTTCAATGACTCGAGTTTTAGAAATTTTTTGCTAAATTTTAATTTGAAAAATTTTTGAAAAATTATTATCATGTTCCAAGTGTATGGATCTTTATGAGCCAGTGAAGCTCTTTAAGGCTTGAAATAGGCATACTAGATGGCCTCTTGAGACAATGGAATGGTGTTCTGAAGATATTAGTATCACGATTTTAAGCAAGATTTTGTTAAAATTTGCAATTGTTTTTAAAATTTTTGAGTTTTTCTCTTTCTCTGAGTTTAACAATCATTACTGGCCAACGAAGCTTTTTAAGTCTTGCAGATGGGTTACATGACAAAAGTCCAGAGACAAAAAATGTTTTGAAACATTTTATTTTTTGCGAAATGTGGAAACTTTTCTTTGGAATTTTGCACTTTCAGTTTTTTTAGTTAGCTATATGATTTAGTTACTAACAAGTTTAGAAAACTTGAAAATGTAGAGTCGAGTTGAATCTCATCATGGAAAAAATCCTAGCTCTCTCTCGCTCTCTCTGTGTTGGCTGGCGTTTCTTTCCTTCTCCTTCTCGCTCACGTTTAATCTCTCTCTCTCTCTCTCTCTCTCTCTCTTGATGTTTTTTTTGCAATCTTGATGGTTTTTTGAAATTCTTTATTTTTTAAAGGTTTTTCTAGCCTCAAGAGACAAGAAGCCTCCTTCGAGGTTTGATAGTAAGCTGCTGCTTAGTTTCTAGAGTTAATGGAATGGTTATCATTATTTCAATGACTCGAGTTTTAGAAATTTTTTGCTAAATTTTAATTTGAAAAATTTTTGAAAAATTATTATGTTCCAAGTGTATGGATCTTTATGAGCCAGTGAAGCTCTTTAAGGCTTGAAATAGGCATACTAGATGGCCTCTTGAGACAATGGAATGGTGTTCTGAAGATATTAGTATCACGATTTTTAGCAAGATTATGTTAAAATTTGCAATTGTTTTTAAAATTTTTGAATTTTTCTCTTTCTCTGAGTTTAACAATCATTACTGGCCAACGAAGCTTTTTAAGTCTTGCAGATGGGTTACATGACAAAAATCCAGAGACAAAAAATGTTTTGGAACATTTTATTTACTGCGAAATGTGGAAACCTCTCTTTGGAATTTTGCACTTTCAGTTTTTTTAGTTAGCTATATGATTTAGTTACTAACAAGTTTAGAAAACTTGAAAATGTAGAGTCGAATCTCATCATGGAAAAAATCCTAGCTCTCTCTCGCTCTCTTTGTGTTGGCTGGCGTTTCTTTCTTTCTCCTTCTCACTCACGTTTAATCTCTCTCTCTCTCTCTCTCTCTCTCTCTCTCCTTAATTCTTTTGTTGATGCCGCACTTCAGCGGCTGTTATGTGGCGTGATTTCATTGTCTATTACCCTAATCTCAGGCCCCTTCAATCAAGCTAAAGCTGACCTCACTAAACAGTGGCTAGGTACTGAGGAAGCCAACCGCTCGCCGGTCGTTTGAGAGCAATTCGCCCGACGTTAGTCAGTTATGTTTTTGAATAATGGTGCTCAAAGTTGTAGACGGACGATTGACTGAAACAGCAATTGCTCCGTCCTAATATATTTATGAAGAGAGTAAAGGTTATGTTTTGTCTCAGTGAGTTCTTTATTCCCAGATTTAAAATGCTCAGGACCCGTGAGGATTTGTATTTTGACCAAAAGAAAAAAAATAGTTTTAATGGCCTAACTCATCTGCTTTTCTAGAGATATCAATAAATTAGATGGTACGCTCGCTATTCATTAGCAGTGCACTGTAATCATATGTGCGATAACGAATGAATTGTATAGAACTTTTAAAGAGGATGTCTGTTATCAGTTTAAGGAGTATGTCTTATTAGTTTAAGGAGTATGTCTTATTACCTCCGCAAACCACTAGGTGCTATGACCAACCTTTTTCTAGAAATGGATTAAAATTTTTCTACCTTTCGCTAATGTTTTTGACTCGGCGAAAATGCTAGTTTTTTGCCAGTGATCCTAAAATTCAAGTTCTCTGTATGAATTCGCTGTGGCAAGTTGCGAAAACCTTGAAAGGTTATACCCTCTGAATTTTACGAGACGCGCATCAGTTAGCCCGGATTTGAAACTGTCCAGTTTTTTGTCTTCCCTACCAATACGGTGACGTCCATTTTTTGCTTGAATAATAATTTTTTTAGAAGTTCAGAAAATGAACAAAAATCATTGATATTTCAAAAATCAAAATGTAATTAAAAAGTGCTGGTAAGCAGTTGAGTGGGAATTACAAGAATTGCTTTTCATCTCTGTCTGTCTGTATTTCTCTCTGTCTGTCTCTCTCTCTCTCTCTCTCTCTCTCTCTCTCTCTCTCTCTTGTTTTGACTTCTGTTTATTTCAATCAGAGGAATTGAGGTCAATTGAAGTAATCTCAATCTAATTGAAGATGAGTTTAATAGGAGTACTCTAATTGAAGGTTAGCGTTGTAGAACATAAGTTTTAGTTAATTACAGGCAGCACAACAGTTTATGGAATAACCTGATTTAAATGTTTTTCCAGCCTCATTTTTCATTTGTATTAATTACTCTCGAACGATGTTTGAAAAATCATTGTAAATTTGTGTCTTTTTATGCAAAATTTCCGCTGGACTTTTCATCCAGAACATTCTTTCGACATTTTTTCTTGGGTGACTTTTTCACGCTTGACTTTTTGATTCTCGTGATGTCCCTAGCTCTCAAACAAGAGGTGACTGGTTCGAACGCCTCCCTAGTCAGAAGGTCTTGCGCCATATGTTTCTCTAACCTATGACTTGCCAGTTGTTCGAGAGCAAGTTGTCCAACGTTAGTTGTTTTATATTTTTGAGATTGCAGGTTTACAAGCTATTGCAGGTCTTTGCTGGCAGCTGATGTTTGTAAGTCTATAATTTTTAATTGAAACTTCGTGAAATAGTAACTCTTGCATTTTTGGACATTGTTTAAATCGGACTGGATCGGCTAAATAACTTCGTAAACTACCTTTTTTAAATTTTGCGCTGTTTGGTGACCAACTTTTTTATTCTTAAATTGTGTAAGGAATATCTACGAATTTAGCTAAACAAATTATGTCCACTGGCCCTTGAAATGCGAGATATCTGTAAGAACCAACTTTCACCTAAAGTTGGGAGATCTAAAAGGTTTTAAAACCGTCGTTTAGTTTGGTGTACATAAACTATAGCGTGAAATATTTAAAAATGCTATTCGTGCTATCCAGCAAACCTCATTTATGTCCTCTGTTAAACTGCTCACTATTTTGAATCAAGTAATCTCTGCTGTTTTTATAATACAAAATTGTTCGCAGAGTTGAGAAACAAAATTCTGAACATTGCAAGGTGCAGATGCATCAAACAAATTCAAGGCTACCAGGGAACGATCTAACTTCTCTGGTTCGTTTCCAATGGCCAATCGGAAGAATTGTGCAATTTTCAGAGATCATAGAAATTATCATTCTGAAACTACAGAAAAATGTTTTATATATCCCGCAAGAATGGTCATACTCCCCCCAAAAAATGCCAAAGTTTTTAAACACCAAAAAAGATTTCTAATCAACTTATTGTCAGCGATTATAAAATGCCTTAAATGATTTTAACGAAAATTTTTACTTTACTCAAAACCATAGTTATAATTAAGCGCAAATTTTAAGCATTACTCTGAATTTGAGTTTTGTGAAGTTCTGTCATGTCTGTTTTTTCTCAAAAAAGGAACGTATCCGTTGCTTCAAAGCTTCTTTGAGTTCAATCTCATTCGAAGAAAGAGCTGTTGATTTCGTAAAATTTCAATTAATATTTTAAAATTAAATTTGCGTTTCCAAAATTTAATAATATGTATAACAAGGCGGCTCGGTAATGTGCAATGGCACATAAGGTTCCGACCCCGCCCATCCACAATTTTGGCATAATTGTCTACCAAATGAGGAACAGATAGAAAAACCCAAAAATTATTTTTTGCGAATCCCAAAAAAGCCCAAGTCTTTTTCAAAAAATTCTATATGAACGATAAGATAACCTCCAAAACAAATAACTCAGTGGAGTGAAAATTGATGCATTAGATTGCTGTAATATGTCAATATTAAGAAAGCGAGTCAAAACGAACAGCAAAATCAAACAACAACAACAACAACAAACATTAATTACATCAAAAAATTTATGTCCCTCTTAAAAACTAAATTTAATAACAAAGTCAACATACCGTCAGATAAACCTGAAACTAAACAAAAATAACTTATAAATCACCAGAAAACATATGCGACCAGTCCATAAAAAGGTTTGGTAACAATTATACAAAAAAGAACAAAAACAGAAAAGTAAAAAAAATTAACTTATTTTTTTGAAACAATTAACTTCAAAGTAATAAATACCATTAGGAATAAATTAATATTACCATTTATTTGCGATTACCACTGCTTCTATATAAGGGCATTAGGACCTGACCTTATTCATTTTTTAGAGCGGCTAAAAAGAACAACAAAGAACAAACAAAATTTCAATTGAAACTTGCCAGAAAACGCTGTCAAAACCGTCAAGCCAAATTTTGGCACTCAAAATATATTTGATTGCGCCTTCTTCAAACAGCTATAATGTAGTACGTGGCCATTCATTAGTAAGACTAGGTAACAAGTAGACAAAAAAGCGAAGTGCTAAAGTATGTAATACTTTAAATTTTTTTTTCGAAACATAATTACATTCAATGTCATGAAAGGCATTAATTACAAAAAGAGCTATTTAAATATCGTCGTTTTTTCATGAAAAGGAAACCCTCGAGACCTGTAATTATCCAGAATATTTCTTGCATCTACAAAAAGAACGTCAAATATGACAAAAATCAAATTAATTTAATTTTTTTTTGTGAAAAAGCGGTGTCGAAGCCAGTAAGGTCATAACAAAATCTTTTAAAAAAAGATTTTGGGACACCAATCCCTTTTATTCCCTTGACACCCATAATGTCATATTTGACCTGTAATCAACTAACGAGATTAGGTAACAAAAAGAAACATAAAAAGAACAAAATTGCGAAGTTAAAAAAGTTTTTTTTTTTAATTTTGGAAAACGATGGGTTTGAATGTCATAAAAGCCATCAGCTATCTGCTAATATCAGAATATCGTTTTTTCTATTTTTCCATGAAAAGCCAATAAAAAGCTATCACTATACAGGAAATTTCATACGACCGAAACGACAAAGTATAAATGACAGTTAAGACAAAATTAAAAAATTCAATTGATTTCTTCAAGAAAGAGGCGTCGAGGCCATTACAACGATGATTTATATCTTCCAAGATTTTAATATGTTCAATTGGGCTTTAATTTGAATGCTAATAAGGTGACATTAGAACTGTCAATAATGTGATAATGTGACAAAATTAGAAAACGTGAAAAACTGGCAAATATCAAAACAAACAAAAATCTAAAATCTTGTAGTATCAAAGCCAGAAAACAATAATTTCAGGCTTAAAACTGCAACCGAGAATAAATGTTAACTCAGTAGAAAGAAGAAGCAGTCTTTTTTTGCTGACACTAAGCTGGAAGTTGAACAAATTAAGAAAAAAATAGAGGAAAAGTTAAATAAGCCATTATTTATTGAAAAGTCAATTATTTTTAAAAAAGAAACGACCATAAACTTTCAATTAAAAAACTAAATGCATTAGCCTGGAGCTGTTTAGCAAGCGAATTGGTTGGACCTATCACTCCTGAGCTTTGATTTGATATGTTCTGTTCTTTATTATTAAAAAAAGTCTTTTTTTTTTAAAAAAAAAAAAGACCGACTGATTACAACCCGATTTTTTTTGGATTGTAACAGTCCAAGAATGGCCCAAAACTACCCCTGTTAATACTTATTGTCCGTTAAGAACAATTGATTTTTCAAATGTTGTAGATATAGATAATTTCTGAGTTGAAACTCAAAATAAATTTTGCATTTTTGATAATCAACGAGTAAAGTTAGCAAAAAACGGCAAAGTTTCAACTACAAGGCACTCTCTGCGGACTCTGAAGTAGAAATAGCCCCCCTCTGAGTCTACAAAGATTGTATAAGTGTTGTTTGGGGGTGTACTGTAGGCAAATTTAATCAAAGTGGACTAAAGTAGCTTATTTCGTGCTGTTGTTGATGAAAAAGGCTAAATTTTGAAATGTTTATCCAGATTTTTTGACCAAAAAATTAAATCAAAACAATCAAAAATGCTTGTTTGTCTTCAAAAATAAAATCAACGACACTATTCTTAAAAATTATAACAAATTTTAGCAAAATTGACGAAAATTTAGGCAAAAATTCCGGAAAATGTGAATAAAAACAACGTGAATTCACTCTTCTTTTCTCAGAAGTTTAAGCCTCGATAACTCCCTGTAGAAAACGAAAATTAAAAAAATCTTTTTAATTCCATATTCTACGCTGGACGAGCTTGCTAATGATACCAGTCTCAACTCTCTACGATGAATATATCGAGCGGCGAAAATTCACGGAACAAAAAAAAACCCAGTTGAGTATATAGTTCCTCCCCCCTCAAGAGGGTCGGAACAACAAAGAAGCTCGGTAATGTGCGTTTGCACATTAAGTTCCGACCCCGCTCATCTAAATTTTCATTTAATTGTCTACCAAATGAGGAAGAGATAAAAAAAATTAACATATCAACATATCGTTGAACAAACTTTTAAAAGAATAAAACAATCTACTCCAGAGGGCCTATGAGACCTGTGGCTACCATAATATGACTACCAGAAAAGACGGTAATAAAAATCAAACAGTTACAAATATTAATTACGACCAAAACTCCTTGTCCATTTTTTGAAAACCACTAGTAACCAAATCAAAATGTCATCTGATAAAATATATACTAAGAAGATTAACCGGTACTTTTTTGGAACAAAATATGGGACTTTTCATCAATGCTACTTGGCAACAAGTTGACTACAAATGAGCAAAAGGGGCAAAGTTTATTAAAACATTGCTATTTTTTTTAAAAAAAAGAATTAAATTCTAACTGATTAGAAACAATACGCATCAAATGAAATCATTGAGAGAGTCTTTTATACCTCAAGAGAGAGTGACGGAGGCCTTTCATTATCCAGGATATGTCATACGACTACAAAAAGAACGACAAATACACGCAAAAACAAAAAATTTGCAGGAAAAATTATACACGAAAACGATGTCCCCCAATCAATTAAATATTAAGTTGATCACTAAAAACAATAAAAATTGTCGTTCGAGTTTTTTACGGTTGACAACATTTGTAAATCAAATGACGCCCATTATTGTGATACTGTGAAAAGTAAACAAAAAACTACAAAACAAAGGGCAAATATGCAAAAATCACGAAAATTGGTTTTATGAAAACTGGTTGTTCCAAGAAGAAAGACTATTTGAGGAAAATAAAACCGTTATGAAGAGCAAATTGTTTTTCAATAGATAAATGATGTGAATTGTATATAGAGATGCTTAGCTACAATTTATCAGAAAATTGGCAGATCTCGAAAATCTATCTTTTTTATTAAAAACAAATATTTACAAAATTTATAGCCAACAAAAGCTTTCGACTGGAAGAGTAGACAGTTTGTCTTGCAACCACTCGGAAAACTAATTGCGAATGTTATTAATGAGACTAAATCATAAGACTGTAAAATAACTAAGTACAAGCTGAACTAAAAAGTTTCACAAACAACTTTACGAAACCGCAGTTTTGAAGCAATTAAATTTATAAGTTATTCACAGAGAGAATATAACAATTTCATTTGCGTCTCCTTTGATCATCATAACGTCTTTTTGTAAAACGACTATCACGAAATGACAACAAAAAGAACCACAAAAACTGAAAAGTATCTAAACTTCACAAAATTCATCTGTAACAAATTGTCTAAGCCCTGAAGACATTTGAAACAATTAAACAGAAAAATTATTCTTTGGTTCAACAAAACATTAAAAAGAGCTCTACTCTAAATAATGAGCCTAATTTTTATAAAATACGAAAAAAAAACGCAACAAAAAAGTTGAAGAATAATATTACTCTTTTTTTTAAATTCGAATGTCAAAACAACCATCAGCTATTTACCGGTATTAGTTATTTAGTTCATTTATTTATCTATAGTTGGCAACTGAGACCTTTATTAACACAATATTTGGCAAAAATTAACAACAAATAAAGGGCAAAAATAAAAAACTCTACCAATTTCTGCAACAGAACAGTGTCGCAGCCCTTCAAACCATATTTTAGGAAAACAAAAAATATGCTCAGTTTCAAGTGTTGTAAAGTTTTTTAGTTAGATTGTTAATTAATGTGACAATTTACAAAAGAACAAAAACAACAGCAAAAATGGGAAATTGTGCAAACAAAAAATCAGAAAGTTCTATAGGAAAACTCGTAGTACCAAAAGCAAGAAAACCTTCTGTTGAAACAATCGACCACAAAATTAGTTTGTATTCTATAAGGAGAAAGGTTGACCTGTACTTACTGAGAATAAGCAAAAATGTTGAGTGAATAACCAATTGTTGAGTGAAATTCTTCAAATATTAAAAAAAACAACGATGCATCTGCAAAAAACGGCAACGTTTTAATTCCAGAAGACCTTCACAAAACTTTAAACCTCGATAACTCCCTGTAAAAAAGAAAATCAAAAAAATCTTTTTAATTCCGTTTTCTACACTGTACGGGCTTTTTAATGATACCACTCACAATTATCTTCATGAATATATCGATCGGCCAAAATTGACTGAGTTAAAAAAACCCAGTTGAGTATATAGTTCCTCCCTCCCCACTAAAGTGGGGGTCGGAACAAATATCCTTTATAGCATTGTTTTATATCCTTTGTTTGATTGATTAGTACGTTATTGATCTTTGGTTTATGTTTACTGGCCGTATTTGTTATCAAAAATCATACTATTGTTTTTACTGTGTTGAGAGTCACTTTATCTTCAAAAAACCATCTACTAAAAAGTAATGGGCCCAAAATTGAGCCTTTGTAACACGTATGTTTTCGTCTGGATTTGATTTTTGCCTATTTGTCTATATTTGTTTCTAGTTATCAGGCTAGAATGAATTAAATCAGATAAGAGGCGAACGCAAAGAAAGCCGAAGTAAAAGTAAGCCGACAGAAAAGCAAGCCGAAAGTTATGTAATAGTTATGTAATCTATCAGAAATAATTCATTGTTAGCCGTCACAATCAATACCGCGCGTAGTATTATAGTGCATAATGTATTCCTATGCACCAAAGAAACAAAAATACGTCAATTTTTAGACATCTAGTGGGTACGGGCCTCAGCGGACCGCTGTCCATGGTCATGCCTCTCATCCGCTGCGGGATGTAATCCGGAAACCGCGGGCCGGTTATCGCGGCGAGGCGCGCCCACCGGCCCGTCAGGGGCAACTTAAAATACGGGTATCCCAAAGTTTTTCGGCTTACTTGACCTCAAATTTGGCTTGCTTGCCTATCGGCTTGCTTGACCACCACCCAGATAAGACAGATAAGATTCTTCTGAAACCGTAAATTGGACATTTGATCAGAAAAATATTGCGGTCGAAAGTAGCGAACGCCTTTTTCAAATCTATGAAAGTAAAGTACCTTTTGTCAAATTCTCTGACCTTGACCAGTTATGCAGAACGACCTAGGTGAGCGTTGTTAATGCATCAGTTGTACTCAATTTTACGAAATCTGAACTGATCTGTGATCAAATTTTGTTTTGCGAAAAATAAGCTAAACGATTGAAAAGCTTTTCAAAAATTGTACCGAAAGCAGGTAGAAGGGAAATTGGGTTATAATTTCATAAAGAATCACCTTCTTTGAAAAGGGGAAATATTTTTGTTGTTTTCAGGCAGCCAAGATAAATTTCAGGCCTCAAGCTTTTATTAAACAATGTTTTCTTCAGCAGATAATAGGTAATATTGTAACAGTCGAGGCTAATTTTCAAGAGGAACTTAGCAAGCATCTCTCAATTTTTTTCTATATTTATTATGGGTGATTAAAAAAAAACAGATTTTCGATCCATTTATTGCTAGTACTTTTTTATTGCCAAATTTTTCAGCCAGTTTAGTAATCTGACTCATCCTTATTTTATTCCAGAAACAATCCAATCGGAACTTCATCGTCTATTACAAATCAAGTGATCACAAGTGGGCAATCGGTCCAACCAGATGGAACTAGTCGGCCAATACGAATCATTCCAATTAAGGCTTCGTCTATTTTGTCACAGAACCCCCAAGCAGTAACGGTTACTTCGTCTCAAAGCTCATCAAGTCCGAAATCATTCCGAGTCATATCAAGTCAACAACTCGGATTAGAACCAAATCACACAACCTGCAACTCACAGCAGCAGTGGTTTTCGGAGCGATCTGGTTTTGGTGTTGATTCTACCCCCAAGAGAACCTCAGCGACCACTATTCCAGGGTCAAATCAAGACATAGCGCGAAATATTGTGTCACAGTATATAAACCAGAATGGGTCTTATAAAGATCAACCAGTCATGAAAAACACAATACCTAAAAGTAACACCAAAGTCCGAAAGTTTCCCAAACAAAGATTACGCTTGTCACCCAAGAAGACATATCGGGACTTAAATTCTAAAGCCCAAGTGTGTATGAATTTACGATCAGAATCGGAGCGTTTGAAATACGAAGAACTGACAAGAAAGTTGACATTCAAGTGTCAACAATTAGCCAAAAGGGCTTACAAAACTCAAATTGAAAGAAAGCGAAATTTAATGAGAGAGCAAATAGATTTAGAGTTAATGTTCAAAAAAATAAAAGTTCCGCTATCGCGTAAAATTTATGAGTTGCCGTATACGGCTGTCATTCAAAATCAGTTGTTACCTGAAAATGATAATGATCCAAATATTTCATTTTCGTCTTCTTCAGAAAGTGAAAATGATCAATCAACAAACATTGACGATGATCTGGTAACGCCTGGTGTTAAAGAGGAAATTTTGATCTCGGATGAGGAAAAGATGTGGAAATCAAACTTGAAGTTTTCAGTTTCGGAAACAGGAGTTTTGAGAAGCCAGCAAACAGACAACAACGCTGCGCAATTACTTTCTACTGGCAAAAAAGATCAAGACAATTTAACAAAGTCATCAATAACTGAAAGCAAAAAGATTTCAGCCGTAAAAAAGGAAATCAAATCTGAGAAGAGAAAGTCGAGTGAACAGAACTCTGAAAAAGCAAAAAGATTTCAGAATGAAAATGACAATTTGCAGCCGAAAACTGTGAACAAAATACATCAAAGTAGAAAAGAAGTTTTCGATCACATTTCATCAATTGCAGTGAAGCAGGAACCTGAAATTGCGATGGCAGATTACTCCTACAAAAATAAACAGCAAAATAGCAAAAAGGAAAACGAGCAAAAAGTTTCAATTAAATCTGAGCCAACTGAGAATTCAATTTTACAAAAAGGATCCCAACTTAGATTTGGTGACACGGAAACTTTACATTGCATTTGTAAGACGATTTACGATTACAAGAAGTTCTACCTGAAATGTGAACTTTGTCTAAATTGGTTTCACGGAAAATGTGTTGGAATAAATCAGAAGCAAGCAAAACGATTGACAGAATTTATATGTCCAAATTGCTCTGAGAACTCGAATAAAGACGAGTTGTATTGTATTTGCAAAACACCATATGATGAAAATCAATTTTATATTGGTTGCGATGCTTGTGGAAATTGGTTTCATGGGTCGTGTGTCGGAATCAATTCTGACGAGGCCTCAAAAATTGAAACTTATTTCTGCCCGAATTGTAAAACTGAAGAAAAAAAGGAAGACGATTCGGCTAATTTTAACTTCGCCTTGGAAGCCGAGCATTTTGAGTTGTTGGGTGAATTGATGCGTGTTTTAATGGAGCATCAGCATAGCTGGCCTTTCAATGAAGAGTCAACAGATAAAGAATACCCGAATTATTCAAAATTTGTCTCTGATCCAATATGTAAGTTAACTATACTGAAGGGGGCTTTCCTAATAATAAGTTTAACTGTTCTCAAACGATGCTTGTAGCAATTATTTTAGTCCTGCAGTCTTTGTAATGAGATGTTTTGTCTGACACCAAACTTTTCTTCCTCAAAAGCGGGATAAACAGGTGAATCCCGAAAGGCCCTAAAGTGACTGATTAGCTCTTACGCCTTACTAGTCTCATACAAGTATGCGATTTATCGAAACTCTTTTGAGGTGACATAAACTCATGGTGTGAAGGGTGCTTCTTAAGTTTGACCATCGCCCCTGTACTCAACTTGCAAATAATAACGACACGAAATGCAATTTTACATGGCAAACTGCCTTTTTTTGAAGTCAATTTTAGTCAACATAATATTGGTGGTTCCTTTTGATTTTATTAATCAATCGGCGCGCATTCACCAGGATTCTAGTAGATCTTAATTCAGAGAAACTTACATGCGAACTTGAAGAAAAAATCCAGCTGGAAGTTGGCAGTTTTCTGTGAGCAGCAGTGAGTTGAGTTCCACGTAAAATCTGTTCAACGTGATCGTCAAGTTGCTGATTTTACAATGCAAATTTATACTTGGACAGATGGAGGCATGATCAAGCTGAACAGATTTTACCCGTGTAACTTAACTCACTGCTGCTCAAAGAAAAATAACCAACTTATATCTCAATTTTTTTCTGTTAGTAGGCCTGTCAGTTTTTCTGAATTAACATGTACTACAATCGTGATGAATATGCGCCTATTGAAATTAAAATCAATTTTACCCCTCCACCTCTAACCCCACCCCTCATGATCACCCATCCCCCCTCAATTGAGCTCAACCTCGCCTGCCTAAGCTGCGCAGCTAGCTACTGCTCGCCAGTTGTTGGAGAGCAATTCGCCCAACTTTAGTTGGTTGTGTACATTGATTCGATCAAAAGAGTCTATAGCTACCCATAAGAGTTAAGCAAATAATTAAAAGTATAGTCAGTTTGTCAACTTTGTGGTTTTGCTATTATTTTAACGTGTTACAAACAAAATTCTTAGCAATAAAGTTGATTAGAGGTCAGCGTGTTTTTGGGATAGTTGGATTATATTCCAACTATCCCAAAAACACGTTGACCCCAGATCATCTTTCTCTTACAAGTTTGTTTGTAACACGTGAAAATAATAGTAAAATCACAAAGTTGACAAGCTCACTATACTTTTAAGCGTTTGCTTAACTCTTTTGGGTCGCTATAGACTCTTTTGATCGAATCAATGAACACATAACCAACACAGGATATTTAGTTCACCTTTTATTAGTTGCTCGCAAACAAAATTCGTACCAATTATATTAGCCCTGCGATCTCTTAAAGCATTTTTGTCGGACACTTTTTTTTCCTCAGAAGTGTGTTAAAGAGGTAAAGCCCCCAGGGCAGTAAGTGATTGAGCAGCGCTCTTTGAGGGTTACACCTTGCTTGTCTCTGAGTTTGCAATCCACCGAAACTGTCGAGGAGACAGAAATTCATGACCTGAAGGGTGGTTCTTAGAATTTGCCCCCAATACCTACCCCCCCCCACCCACACACCCACGCGCAAGCGCGCACACAGACAACGCAACCACCTCCACAACGCTCTCTTTGTCTACCCTCCTCCAACCGCCGATTTGGACGCCCCTCGTTCAGCCCCCTGCTTGAAACCCTCTGAGAGCACCACTCCACTCCACTCATCTCCTCCCCCTCCCCCCCCCCCTCCCTAAATGCTGGCGTCCCTAAGCCCCACCTTGATCTTTCCAAAGTCAACTGCTCACTGGTCGTTTGAGAGCAGTTAGCCCGACGTTATTCAGTTATTTTTTTTATCTTTTACTGCTACTATAATGTCTTCTTTTGACTTGACGACTTCCTCTTTTTACACTCACTGTTGAAAGTAAAAGCTTGAAGTCCACTCTTACAAACTGATTTGCCTGTTTTTTGGTGTCAATTTGAATCAGCATATCTTTGGCCGATACTTTTGAATTTTGTGTCAATCGTCGCATGGTAGGTGAATACATCTGATTTCAATAAAATTGACAAGCGTATTAAGGTTTCTTACTAGCCAGTTTTCGGTAAGCATTAGTAAATTGAATCTCATGTGAAATTTGTTCGACTTGATCTTGCATCCATCTGTTTAAGCAAGGTTTTGCAGTGAATTTTGCACAGTGAATGTTTTATGATCAAGCTGAACAGATTGCATTCTGACTAACCTTGCGGCTCATTACGCAATATGGCAGAGTTCTATCTGACTTTTCTCTAAAAATACTTCCGGCATTTTTACAATCTCGAGGATTTAAAACTCGTCGTTAGGAAGCAAAGTTCAATAAATTGCACAAATTTTTTATAACGTTTAAAGACAAAATTGTATGCTCCTACGGCTTGCAGTTCTTGTTGTCTTGGCTGCGTGTAACAAAACGGAACGATTTCAATCTATATTATACGGCAACATTATTCGGCAGTCTGCCGGTGATGTTCGTTGATAAGTGTAATTAATTGCTCACGAATAAGAAGCAATTATTATAAACTTTTTTTTGAAACTTTTTCCCCTGACCGTTTGCGGTTTTCTAGAAATATCTTTGACTTCTCAAGTCACTTTTTCACTCACTTCTTCTTGATTTTTGAGTGATTTCAATTGCCCTCTCTACGAAATAACGTTTGTTGTTCAAACAAAACCCATTGTTAGAGACTCGATGACAAGTCCCTGATAGCCAAGTTTCCAATGCGACTGGTTAACAGGTCGGCAAAAAAGCACAAATAGGTGTGAATTTCAAAAATACTTTTCCATTTTTGAAAACAAAAAACAATTAATTTTACAGTTCTAATGTCATTAGATATCAACTGAAATTCCCAAAATGTTCATTTATTTCTACATAGGAAGCAATTGAGACATGTCATTATCGAGGTGACGGAATCGGACTCAGAGGTCGGTGTCCGCATCCTACAGAAAGAAAGTTATTGAGGCTACAGCCCCTGAATAAAATTGCGCCACCTGTCATTCGAGAGCAATTTTTCGTATGTTTCAGAATGAGATCCTGGAAAAAACTATTTAAATGACCATTGCTTTAAATTTGTGATGCAATTATGTTTTGATTTCATTGTTATGTTTTTTTTGCTATCATATTTGGAAAACTGGCCTTTTTCAGTTGGCAGTAAAAATGAATCAGCGTAAACCGGAAAACAAACTTCTCTCATGACTCTGTTCCATTGAAAGGTGCATTTTATTGGTTTGCTTATGTTAACAAGGAGGCTCGGTAATGTGCGCACGCACATAATGTTCAGACCCCGCTCATCCACATTCTTGACTTCATTGGCTACCAAATGATGAAGAGATAGAAAGTTTCAAAATCATACACAGCGCTCAATAAACAACCAATGAAATAAGATAATGCCACGCTAGAGAGCCGATGAAAGTTTTTTATAATAGGACTACTAGAAAGGACAATAACAAAAATCAAATAACAAACATTATTGACGACCAAAACTCGATGTCTATGATAAAAAGCATAGCAGTCCTGACGTACAATTCAAAGAATTTTCATTGACTAAACGCAAACTAGACTTAGAAGGGACTATGATTGGATTGGAAAAACCATTTGGAAAAAAATCGAATCCAAAAAAATGAAAAAAGTAAAAATCAAAGTGAAATTGCCGCATATGAGCAAAAAACCACTAGCGAGAAAGCGAATTTTTGCGAATTGTTAAAAAGCGAATTGTTAAAACAACATAATAAAATCAAACTCGCATCAGATAAAAACCAAAACAAAACATTTTAACCTTACTTAGAAATATATGGGACCTGTTTTCAATGCGACTGGTAACAGGTCGGCAAAAAAGCACAAATAGGTGTGAATTTCAAAATTACCTCCATTTTTGAAAACAAAAAACAAACTAATTTTACAGTTCCAATGTCATTAGATATCAACTGAAATTCCCAAAATGTTCATATCTGCATAGGAAGCAATTGAGACATGCCATTATCCATTGTCCGATTGCGCAAAATTTTAAAGTCAGTGGGATTCACGATTATTGTCATAATTTAAAAAGAAACCAAAAATCCTTTGAAATGTTCAAATATATAAAGATCTAACGTTTTTTGAAATCTCTTAGTAGCAGTAGTAACAAAGTCGAGAAACAATTGTTAATAATGAGATTAAGTCACGAGCCCAGAAAATAACAAATACTTAAATAAGCCAAAACTTCAAACATTTTTACATGACACTGTTCAAGGCACTATAATTATAAGGTGATACCTGCAAGTAGTATGAATTGTCATTTTCCTTCCATCTTAACATCAGCGAGTCTTCCTTTAGAAGGACTACTTAGATATGACAACCAAAAGAAACCCAAAAATTGTACAGTATAGAGATCTCGAAAACTTTTTCTGAAACTAAGTGGTCGAAGCAATCAGTCACAACGTATAAGGAAGCGAGGAAAAAAGGTTTGAATTAACAGAAGTAATTGAGAATTGAGTGAGATTGAGTTACATAGTGCTAAAAATAAAAGCAGCAAGGAGACAGATGAAAAAAAAATCTCTTTTAATTTTAATTTGAAAGTCATTGAAACAATCAGCTAAAAACTGACATGTTTAACTGGATTGAGTTATACGCCTCGGGAAAGCAATCTGTCGTTATTGGGTATATTGCGTACAACAACGAAAAGAAACACAAACATAGCCAAAAAATCCTCAAAATTTTGCGAGTTAACTGTGTCTCAGCCCAAAAGCATAAACTATTCAACAAAAACAAATAACATATCCAGATACGCTTTTTCCAACGTTGTGATTTTTCCTACAATGCCTTTCTCTAATTGGACCTGTCAATATTGTGATAATGCGACTAGGAAACAAAATGAAAACATAAAATAAGCAATTATGATCAAAAATCGAAAACGCGTACTACCAAAGTAAATCTTCAGTTGAATATAAAACCGTTGCCGACATGATTTTGTGACTTACAGGAAGTCGGTTCCTGCCTGTTTTTACAGAGACTGCGCCTGAAGTTGAGAGAAAAAAGATAAAATCGTGGCAAGGTTCACAAAATTCATCGATATTTTCTCAAAACAAATATATATTCAAAGTCATAACAGACATTAGATAACAACTATTGAATTGATTGTGTTCGTTTATACTTTCTTAAAGCTAACTGGATCCTTGATTGGGGACACTAAGTCTTTGGGCTACGAAATGTATAAGAAATGAAAGCAAAACGCAAGAAGTCCATAAAATTTTTACGAGAGTAATTGGTTAGAGCCATAAAAACCATGAGCTTAACTCTGAAGCCATGATATAATCTCGTTGAGTCTCGTTTATTGTAAATAGTATCTGTCATTAATTGAGCCCTGATTTGAAATTCTTGTCCGTAACTTACATAAAAAACATTTACTTAGCGGAAATATTTAGAAAAAAAAAGTTGCGCCCCAATAAAATCTAAAAAATTTTTTGTCAGAAGGATCCACGGTGAGATCAAGACAAGCTCAGATATTGCTCTGCGTCTAACAAAACACTCAATTGTTGAAAAGGTTGCGAAATAGATTCTATTCAAAATTTTTCAGTGTCAAAAAATTTTGCCTTTTGTATAATTCTCGAGTTTAAATTTGCAAAAATTTGACAGCATTATAATTCCAGGAAACAACTAGCTCTTTTTTGAGCGTAAGAATATGGCCGTAGTTTTAAGGTGTCTGCTTCCAGCAAATTTAAAGCAAGTGTTCTGAAAAAGCCGTTTTTTCGACGAAAAAAGTGTTAATTTTGAAAAATTTAGCTTAAATTCTAGCCAAAAAACGCGGATCGATTAATTCAGCACCCCTCCTCTATCTTTAGAGGTAAAATCGATAACACTACAGTTAACATTTTTAACATATTTTAGCAAAATTGAGGAAAATTTGGTCAAAAATGTGAATAAAAACAGCTGAATTACGACTAATACTCGCAAAACTTTAAACCTCGATAACTCCCTATAAAAAGCGGAAATTGAAAAAATCTTTTTAATTCTATATTCTACGCTGGACGGGCTTTCTTATGATACCACTCACAACTCTCTGTGATTATTATATCGATCGGCCAAAATTGTCTGAACAAAAAAACCCATATGAGTATATAGTCCCCCCACCCCCCCCCCCCCCCCCCCACCCCCTCAAGAGGGGTCGGAACAATAAATGCATGAATAGATAATTGGGTTATACTTTGTTTGTTGCAGGCTTCCGAAATATATCAGACAAGCTTTCATCCCGAGCTTACTCGACTTTCTCAGAGTTCAACGCGGACATCAATCGCGTGTTCTCAAATGCGAGAAAATACCATTGGAAAGACTCGAGTGAGTTCCAGTGCTGTGACATTGTGGAGAAGGAACTGGTCACTTTTCTCACTAGTTTTAGACAGAGTATCCAAGCCGATGATAGTGGCGAAGACGAAGAGACTGAAGACGATAACGACGACCAAAATTATGATGATGACAACGATGATAGCAGCAGTGGTGCATAGAATAAACAACAAAATCTGAATCTGAAACTTAATGCTGCAAAAATTTTGATCAAGGGGTTACCAAAGCCTAAAGAAATTACAAAAAGGATTAGATAATTAGTTCTCGGCATCTAACATGTGTGGTAAACTTTCAGAAATAGGCTGAACTGTTGACCTCGAACTCACTGAAACTTTGTCAAGAATTTAATACCCTAGTTTGAGATTGTAGTTTGTGATAAAGATGCAAATAAAATGTAATATTTTGCCATTGCAATAGATATTTCCACTTATTTTCGTTTACAGTTACTTTTTCTATCTAATTTTGTTTTGACTAATTTGATTTTTCTCAATTGTAAGTTTTCATCGTATGTAGAATTGGTGCTGGCAATTGTCAAAGTCCACGTAGATTGGGTTTGAGTATTAGGTAGTAAATGATAAATTTCTCGCAAGCAAAGCACATACTGTTCTCATATAATTGAGGTGTTTTGATAAAACTCCAAAACCCGGCGAGTTTGTATTTGATGGGAATTGTGTGTCTGGAATTAATCGACAGTGCCTCGGTACATGCAGAGGAAGGCAAGTTGGAATATTTGAGTTTTGTCGTAACGAAGCTAAGAAATGCGCGCAGTTGATATTGCATAAAGCAGATTTATTTTCATCATGGCACTAATTAGTACGTAATGTACTAATTCCGTGCTGAGACGGCCTGCTGTTATGCGTGGGGTCGATGCAGCAGTTTTTAAAGATTTAAGTGAAAGTTTTAAAAACATGAAAAAATTTTAAATTGTCACTTTGAGTGAGAAAATTGTCACCTTGAAAAAATTGTCACGTTGAAAAAGTGGTCACAGTGGAAAAAAATGTCCCGAAAAGATTCACGTGTCGATTCCTCCAACCGAAGCACTTGGCGTCAATATCACATGATACATCCTTGATATTCCTTGAAATAATTGCTGTTCATTTGGTTTTTATTTTTATTTGGTTTTTCTATGTAATCTTTATGCAAAAGTTCTTGTCCAAAACTACGGGATGAGAACTTAGTGATTACACGCACATAAAACAAAGAAAGCGCTTCAGCATTTGTCTGTTTGAATTTCTTGATGATGAGCGTTTATAGGTAAGCACTCTTCAAGGAATAATAAAACATAGGAAAAAGTATTGTGCGTATATTTACAAACAGAGCAGGTGACCATTTTGTAAGGCGAAAATTTTGTAAATATCCTTTTTAATCAACTGAATCTCAAGTCACATTTCCTGTGAGCAAGACTGTAAATCTCTGGCTTGCGTTGAACAGGTTGCGTAAAATTTTGTCGAATCCAAATTGAATATATGGCTTAAATTGGTGTTAATTAAATACAACAATGGTCTCCTGCTTTGTTAATAAATTTACGCATGAAACTTTTTACTATGTTTTCTACTTCTTTGCGGAGTTCTGACCTATTAACGTTCATCAAGAAATTTAAACATGCACAAGCGCTTTCTTTTTTTTTGTGTGCAATCACTAAGTTCATCCTGTTATTTTGTCCAAAAAATTTACATTTTGTAATCCTTTTGCTGACCATTAAGACACGTCTTTGAAAATGTTATGTTGCTAAAGTTTTAATGGAAAGGAATTGACTGATTTGCAAGAAATTCAAACGTCTTAAATACCTACAATTGGTAACTTTTTTCAGAACACCACAAAACAATCCACGCAATTTTGTCTTAATATTGTTTTAAAAATTGTTTTTTTTTTCAAATTAGCTACAGTATAATTACTCAATTATCAACCAATTATGAACAGCTAACGCTCAAGAGCAACAACGTGAACACGGTGTGTAGCAAAAAGCTTTGCTTTTTTAGTAGGTTTATTAAACGCTACCCAAACTTTGATAATGTTCTTATAAGGGAGTGATCTAACTGCGGAATCAGACATAAGAATCTTGGTGCCTTCTGAGTCCTAAATTGTTTGATTCTGGGATGACTTCACTTCTGAAACCTAAAGACTTACTGCTAGCAGAATTCTCCTTAGGGACCTGCTACCTGTTAAGTTTTCTTTTGTGCATTGAACAATGGTAATCCTTGCACCAATGTTATATAAACTACACTCCGTTTTTCGACTTATTAGTGCTTCCTCTGGGTTGAGGAACTGCGGGATGCCTGACTACGTCTCGCTAAAACAAGTTTTGTTTTTCTCGTTTTCAAAAATGAAACTTTGCATATGCTTGGTTATAAGAATGATAAGTTGCTGCCACAATTATGTTATGAGAACCATCCTTTAAAATTAAAATTCAAATTAACTTGTGACTATTTCATTTTTTCCGTTTTTCTTACTATGGTATATTCTGATTTTCGTTACTATACTTTTTTCGGTTATAATTACTTCATGCATTTTCAACAATAACTAGAGATTGTGGGGAAAAAGCAAAACGCTGAAACAACTTCTGTTTCCTTTCTGGTCTCCAGCTGGATATCTTCTAACGACAAAGTACAAATGGGTGTTTTCAACAATTATACCTCCCTTCAAACCTAGTAAAACATCCCCTTTCTCAGCTATAGGATCTTTTCTCTTAGTGCCCCCAACTACGTATAACAATCAACTTTTCCTCTTTATAACAACTTTGTTTTATTTTGGGTAATTTGTGGTTTAATCTTTCAAAGTAAATTTTTTTTCAATGTGCTTTTTGTCCCAAAGAAATAGAGCCATGTATACAGGCAATAACAACGAAAAACTTAGCAATTGAGTTTTTAGAGTGAATCCTTATACTCAAATTGCTTTTCTCAGACCTCTATTATTTTCAAAATTTTGCTGTTGTGGCATATTGTGAATGCGCATTATCCGTGTATCAATATGTGAATTGCAATGAAAGCCATTCAGATGCTATAAAATTTATAAACGGTGGTTGCAAGATTAATTAAGGAAAATAACGCAAAAGATCACAGCTATAATTGCTAACTTATATAATCGCCCTGAAATTCAGATAAGGTATAGTATTATCAAAAGTGGGATAGTGGACCGCTGTTCACGGCCATGCGTCTCATGCGCTGTGGAATGTAATCCAGAGATCACCGGCCGATTATTGCGGCAAAGCGCGCCCAACTGCCTGCTAATTGGAAATCTTTTCTCTTCATATCTGAATCAGGCTCATTGTCATTAGCAAGGCTTAATTTTTCCTGTTCAGGTTAACATGCTATGCGTACGCATGTATAATTAATTCTTTTCTATAATTGGTTAATAAATTGCTCACTGTATTACTCTCCCCATTTTTTCGGGTAAGCCCGGGTTGAGGTTTGACGGTGAATTATCGTAAGAAACGCAGTGAAATGCGGTGAAAAAAGAAATAATTTTTACCGCGTATTTCTTATATCTTTTTACGGTGAATGCTGTGAATCGCTGCGATTTATTTATTTTCACCGCACTCAACGGAATTCATACAAAAAGGAAACTTCCTTACACGGGTTTGAACCTCTCATCTCCTGCATGTTTACAAATTATTCCTCTGCGGCATCTGTTTCTTACTTCTATGATATTTGCTATCAATGTAAATCATATTCAATAAACCTTATGGAAAACAAATGAAGTGAAATTTTGTGAGAAATGCGATGGATTTCGCAGTGAATTTTTGTAAGAAATGCGGCGAATTATTTTTTTCCGCATTGTTCGCATTTCTTACATGAATTTGCCACAAAAATCGATGCATTGAATTTTTATGAGAAATATGGTGAATTTTGGTCAGAAATGTGGTGAAATGCGGTAAATTATTTTTTTTCGCCGCAATCACCGCATTTCTTACAAAAATTCACCCAAAAACCTCGACCCGGGTGTGGAGATTGTTGAAAAGATCCGTACAAGCTTCTATTTTTACTGCTAATATCTTATAAAATCTTCAAAAATCAAAATTGAATTGAACAAATTAATCAAGTGGCAAGATATCTTGATATGGCAATATAACGAAACGGTACGTAAATCAACGATGCGGGGTAGATAGCAATGTAAATGAACGACATTCTTAATATCTGAACGCAGACTGTTGGCGCCAATTAGATAAAATAGTAAAACTAGATCAAACTCATCAGAAAACAGTTTAAACATTCTAACGGACGGGTAAAAAACCAAAAAACATCTCTGCAACGTTTGCTCACCTAAATGGTCTTTGCCGTGAATTTACGCTATTTTATCTTTCCCCATGTATTAAGATTGGCTGTAAATTTTAATTTGGGACCGCTAGCCAAATATTGTTCAAAATGTGCTGTAACTCTGCATAATTTAATGTCTTAATCCTAGAAACATCCCGGCGAAAAATTCTCAGCCAATAATTATTTGTTGTTTTATAGAGTTTTTCTAAAAACCTCCATGTAATAAGATTATGTATAGGAGTTTTTTTAATAACTTTCTTTGAGCCTTTTGTCCAATTGGGCCCTAATTTTATGAGTCATGATCGTGTAAATCCAAAGTACCCCACATAAAGTTTCATCAGCGTGATGTACCTATAAATCATAAAACAGGAAAAATTAAATTTCCTTATGTATTATGATTAGAGATAAAATTACCCATAGTTCATAATTGAGATCACTCTTGTATAATACCCTCATTATAACCTTTGATAAATGGATTGAGCTTTTGCTTGCATAATATTTACTTTGTTTCAATGTTTACATAAACATTTTGCTAATGTTATGGTAATTCCAAATCCAAATTCATATACTTAAACGTTTTATTCTAAAGCATTGCATTTGCCATTGAAATGATATGGAAAATCTTAGTCCATTGATTTCCGATCATTTTCACGTAATATGTATTCAACAATTATGCAATATCCGTTGATACTTTTTAATATATGCCATCAATTGTAAATATCAAGATATATTCAGATTTGAACAGAACAGAAGTAATTCTTTAAGTTACCAGTTGAACAATTGATTGTCCCAAAAATCGTTTTGTAATATTGACTAGCTTACCATGCTTGATTTTCTGGTCAAAAGGTACTGTAAAGATCAAGACGATGAGCTTCGCAAGAAGATTTTTATCCTTCGAGTAGACACCAGGGCAGGGGTTATTCTTTTTTTTGACGAGGAACCTTTTCACTTACTTTTTGGTGCCGCGACCGAGGAACTGGAAGAGAATCATCATTGGAGCTGCATCCAAAAAAATTGATTACAAAAAGATTTGGATTGCTTTTCGAGACTCATCTTCCCAAGACAATTGGGATTAGTACAAAGGAGATCAAAAGGACTAACTTAGTCTACTCAATTTTCTAACCTTTTAATTCTCCAGTAACAGAGGTACAGATTGGTTTGCTGAAACGAATCGCGCAGAGCTCTCTGAGTTATATTTGCAATACAGTGACATCTACTCAGCCTTTATCGAGAAAAGCGGCCAACAGACCGATCTCTTGAAAGACAATTTTGATACTGAGAGACAACAAGACTTACAACATCGTAAAACCAGTTCCAAAGAGAACATCGAAAAATGGAAGAAAAAACATTTGGCGCTGGTGACAATATTGAGCTACGAAACGAAATTAGTGAATCGGAAGGATCTGGTGAAATACTGCATATCAATAGTAAAGCGGAACTTGATGTCGGAAAATCTCAAAATCCGGAATTGACGATATTAACAAACTCATTGAGCAGAAGTCTCAAGGGGCTAAGTTGGGACCAATAATCAACAGATTACATCAGCTGAAAACGAATTGATTGAAAACAACCAGTTTCGTGAAAAACTTGTTATCAGCAGTTAAAAACAGTACGTGAAAGACATTTAAAAAACCGTGGTCAACCTTTTCGCCAACAAGCAGTCAAAATGGTTTGAATATCTTGATGAGCAGGAGAAGACATGTGAATACGCCGAATGATTTCCCTCATTGCATTTTGAGGACGAGGAGACTTCTGGAATGAATGACGAGAAACAATTGCCAACTGTCGAATACCATACTGCGGAAAAATTAAATCATGAAGATCAAGAAATGGAAGCCAGTACTACCAGCGACGCCGCTGGTAGATGCAGTCACGAACAATTCGACCATAGCAATTTGAAGACAAGGGACGGTGGTTTACAACACGACGATTCTGATGGTGCAGATGATGCTGGTGGAACAGTTGGTGGTAGTGTATCTGGCGCAAAACAACATCTGTTCGAGAACTTCCTCAAAGGTGACTCCAAATTTTCAGCAAACGTTTTTTCACCTATGAAAACATTAGATCACAGCCTATTGGAAAAAGTGAAAACATACTCATCTTTAACATCTCATCACTCATCTAACCGAATCAGTTAGAGAAAATTAGAACGAAAACGAATAGAAAACGAAAAAGTTAACGAAATTGAGAAGAACCCAAAACAAAGTGAAACAGAAACAAATTCTTTGCAAGAACAGATAGAGTTTCTACAATTGAAACACGAACATGAGCGTCAAAGATGTGAGGTTAAAGTCCAGGCTTCTACCCTTTTCATCAAAACCTACTAATTCAACAGTTTCTAGCGTCAACTCCTTCAATTTTGGTGAAGAGAATTTGAATCTGAGATTCAAAGAGTGGGTTGATAAACTTTCACAAGAAGATGCAGACTCATTACTGGACACTTTTAAGCTCACTAATACAATGCACGAGACAAAGAATCCAGTGATGACAGCCAAACATTCAACACTTTTTCCAGCAACCACTGGTGTGAAAAGGTTGGAGTTTTCAAAGAGTTCTGATGAACATAAATTGAGAAAAGACAACGATTTGGATCTAAGCGCAAAACGAATTATACTCAAAAACAAAGTTTCTGATGATCCGTTCAAATATGGTTATTATCAACCATTCAACTTTGGGTTCGCCCCTTCATCACTTCCTAAGCTGAAATTAGCAGAATTCTCTGCCGATCCAATTGAATGGCCAGAGTGGTAGGGCGCCGATACAGCAACGGTTCATAGTGCACCGATTTCAGATAGCCAGAAAAATTATGCTAAAAGGAAAGGCAAAGGCGATTGTAACTGGAATGGTATTCTCCGGAGAGATGTATCACAAGGCTTGGGAAGCACTTGAGTGAAACTTTGGGCGCCTTCAAATAATAATAAGTAGTCAGCTAAAACTTATTCACTCACTTCCCTTTATCAAGGCTCATGATTCTGGTATCAGAAAATTTGCTCAAATTTTATCAGATTGTGCCAACATGCTACAACAGTTTAAATACGATAGAGGCTTGTCATCTGAATCAGTACTCAAAAGTAATTTGCGAAAACTGCCCCGGAATTAAGAGCCAAATGGTTCTTCAAGCTGAGTTGAGATAGCCATTATCCAGAAAATTTTATTGAATTCAGCGACTGGCTCATTGTTGTAGCTTTTGTGCATGATGGCTTAGTCTCACAGTTCCCAATCTCTGATTGATCGAAGCAAACGAACTTCACACGAGAAAAGACGAAAACGAACACAATGTGGTCCAGCCTTTAAAAGACCATAAACCAAATACAAACCCACCCAGAGCCCAATGAAAGACGGAGATCATAAATTTTACTCTTGAGCAAAATTTAAAGCTCTAACTACAACAGAAAGATACGAAATTGCCAAGATGAAAGAAATTTTGTTTCTCTTGTCACAGTGGTTCTCATCTAACCAAAGACTGCAAGGCAGAGAAAACGTGTGGTGTGAACGGTTGCACCAAACAACATCACCGACTTCTTTTTTTGATAGTTCAAAGCCGAAGCTTCTACTTATTCGCCAAAAACACGTGAGCCAATAAATCAAAACAACGCAACGTCCATATCGTCAACATCATTCCTTGATGAATCAAAGGTGCTTGCAAATGGCGATGAGCCATCCAGAAATGGTTTCCTTCAAATTGTAAAAGTTTCAGTATCCAACGGGAAACGAACACAAACAACACTAGCGCAAATATTTCGTATACGGATGCCAAAATTAAATCAGATTTAAAACTGAAGGAACACAAAGTTTCATTAAACGTTTCCGGAGTTCATCGTCCTAGAGAAATTCCCAGTGAAAGTTTTGTTGCTGAAATTAAAGCAGCTGTGAAAAGGAGTGAAATGTTCAAAGTTTTCTTCCATTCTCATCCCAAGATTAGTCTTGGTTCAAACGAGTACTTTTTCAGAGACCTGAAAGCAGAATTTTCTCAACTACGTGACTTGCCTGATACTTCATTTTTTTAGCTGATGTTAAAATCATCATAGGACAGGATGCATATCATCTTCAAAACCAATCGAGTTTCGCCAAAGCACAAACTCAAAATCATCCTATTGCAATTAGAACTAATCGCAGTTGGACTATTAGCGGGTTAAATCCAAGTCAAATAACGGGGTGTCTGAATTCATAGTAGCTGTACAGTCAGATACACTGGTGGATCAGTTGAAGTAATAGTGGGATATAGAGTCATATGCATCAAGATGTAAGACAAACGGTAAATCGAAAGACGAAAGGAAGGCTTTGGAAACGTTGAAGAAAAAAATCAACTTCAATGACGGAAGGAATGAAATTGGCATCCTTTGGTCTGATAAATTTAAGGAAAAGCCGAAAAATTACATCTCGGCTGCCGCACACCTAGGATCGCTAGAGAAATGTCTTGAGAAAGATGAAGACCATAAAAAACGATGTCAGGAAACAATCGACGTTGATTTAGAAAAAGCTTTGTTCTGAAAATTGATAAGCATGAACTCGAAAAAAACCAGAAACAGACAACAGTGTTATATGCCACATCATCCTGTTATCAATCCATTGAACCCGAGAAAGTTCGTAGGGTTTTTAACGCTAAATCAAAATTCCGAGATGTTTCATTAAATGACATGCTCTTGTCGGGTCCAGATCTCGTGCAGAATTTGATGGGAATAATTTTTATGTCTATGAATTCCAGTGGCCAGAGCAACCACTTGTGCTTACCGTACAAGAATAGCCAGACGGTAAGACGTCATTGCTAACTGCAGTTGCAGATCGCGATAAAAATCATGCATCTATCGTTAACTGGGATCGTTTTAGTTGTTTTTCAAAGCCTCTAAATACCATTTCATACTGTTTGCGTTTTAAAACAAAAATCAAATCTTCAATTGTTGGCTATCTTGAATCACATATTGCAAAGAAAGTTTTGATAAGACTGGTTCAATGTGAGTCATTTATGGACGTTGTCAGCGCATCTGACTTGAATCGTAACCCAATCTGTAAGCTATCGCCCTTCATTGATTAAGAAATATTCGTTTGTCTTAAAGGGAGACTGAACAAATCACGTTTAACTTTTGACCAAAAGCATCCAATAGTTCTCAATTTCAATCATCCAGTGGTCAGACTTCTTGTTGAACATGAACACAAACTGCAAAATCACGAAGAAGTAGAACACGTTCGAAACATCCTTCCGCAAAATTATTGGATAATTGGTTTGCGAAGTAGTCCCCAAAGTTTTCGGAATAATAGTTTCAAGTGTCGAGAGTTTGCTGCTAAAAATCCTGCACCAATGATGGCGGACTTGCCACTTGAAAGAGTTAACGGTGGACCTTATCTTTTTACGCAGACAGGTGTGGACTACTTTGGACTTTTTGAAGTTAGCGTTCTTTGACGCAAAATGAAACGTGGTGCTGTCTCTTTACCTGTCTCAGCACAAGAGCTGTTCACTTTGAGGTGGCACACAGTCTAGATGCACAGTTTTGCATGGCAGCAGTAATTAGATTTACAGCAAGACGCAGCAATCCAAGGAGCATTTTGAGTGACAATGGTTCAAACTTTTTTCAAAGTTTTTGACAAATGGAATACAAGCTAAATGGAATCCAAATTTGCGTTGCAGCAATTCAATTGAAATTTCAACCCTCCAAGTGCTCCCCATTTTGGAGGGGTCTGGGAAAGGCTTGTCCGAAGCTGCACAAAAAACAAAGCTCATCCTCTTCGAAGGAAGAAGCCTAAGTGATGAGTTTTATAGACAACAAAGTGCATAGTTGAAAAAACGTTGAATTGTCGAACTATATCGCCTGTGAGCAGTGATCCTCAGGATTTTGAGGCACTGACATCCAATCACTTTCTTCTTGAAAGAATATCAAATGCTTCACCGTACATAAGATATGAAGAAAAATTCGTTGATTCCGGACAAATGTTCGAGAAAGCACAATCATACGCTGACTGCATTTGGAGGAGTATATTCCTCCGCTCAAAATTCTTTCAAAGTGGACAAAGAGTGAAAATCAAAATTTGAAGAAGGACGATTTGGTTTGGATTATAAACGATCAAGCTAAACGTTGCGGCTACAAGATGGGACTCGTTTTAGAAGTTTATCTAGGCAGTGACCGCATTGTGCGGTCAGCTCTAATCAAGTCAAGAGATGGCAGTGTGCTGAAGAGACCTTGTGTTAAATTAGCGCCAGTATTTAATTGTTTGCAGAATGAAAAAAATGCCAGCGATGTTGGCGCCAGTTAGGTAAACTAGCGAAACTAGATCAAACTCTTCAGATGACTTTTTAAACATTCTAACGGACGGGTAATAAACCAAAAACATCTCTGCAAAGTTTGCGCACCTAAATTGTCTTTGCCGTGAATTTATGCTATTTTAACTTCTCCCCCATATATTATGATTGGCTATAAACATTAATTAGGGATCGCCAGCCAAATACTGTTCAAAATGTGCTCGCTGTAACTCTGCATTATTTAAACGTCCTAATCTCGGAAACATCCCGTCAAGAATGCTCAGCTAATAATAATTATTTGTTGTTTTAAAGAGTTTTTCTAAAAATCTCCATTTATTAAGATTAAGTATAGAAGTTTTTAATAACTTTCTTTAAGCGTCTTGTTCAATTGAGCCCTAATTTTATGAGTCATGATCGTGTAAACCCAGAGTACCCCACATTAAGTTTCATCAGCGTGATGTAACTATAAACCATAAAACAGGCAAAATTAAATTTCATCCTGAATTATGATTAGAGATAAAGTTAACCATAGTTCATAATTGAGATCACTCTTATGTTATACCCTTATTACAACCTTTGATACATAATCACATTGCTATTAGATTACTGTTAAATCATTATTGAATGCTTGGATTTTCGGATTGAGCTTTTGCTTACATAATTTTTACTTTGTTCCAATGTTTACATAAACATTTTGCTAATGTTATGGTAAGTCCAATTCCAAATTCATATACTTAAACGTTTTATTCTGTAGCATTGCATGTGCCATGGAAATGATATGGAAAATCTTAGTCCTTTAATTTTCGATAATTTTCACATAATATGTATTTAACAATTATGCAATATCCGTTGATACTCTTTTATAAATGCCGTCAATCGTAAATATCAAGATATATTCAGATTTGAACAGAACAGAAGTAGTTATTCAGTTACCAGTTGAACAATTGATGGTTCCAAAAATCGTTTTGTAATATTGACTAGCTTACCATGCTTGATTTTCTCGTCAAAAGGTACTAAGTAAAGATCAAGACGATGAATTTCGCAAGAAGATTCTTATCTTTCGAATAGACACCAGGGAAGGGATTATTCCTTATTTTGACGAGGAACCCCTTCCCTTACATGGACTAGGAGTCCGTTATGGAGGCGGGGGGATATTGAGATTTCATAGGTATGATTATACTGGGGAATAATACTGTCCATTCGGTACGCTCTACGTTGTGATGTTGAGACATCTCTCCCACCCTTCTCTCCCACAGATGCTGTTGATTTTTCATCCGTTAGAATAATGAAATTGTCATTAAACGCGCTCAATTGTATTATCCATCAATGAGCAAATTTATTCACTAACAGATTGACAGTCTAACAACCGAAACCATGTACGCTTGTAAATTGAGAGTATCAAAGAAGATTTTGACAATCTTTGTTAAATGTTTCACTCATGCTCGAATTGAATAACTCAAGAGGTCGAAAAAAACTGCTCTATATTTCTGGACAGTTTTCCTGATTAACGTACAATAAATCATTTGAATTCGAGTTGATGGTTGTCAAAACTTTTCTTAGCTCAAATATTTTCTCCGCATCCAGAGTCTTGTTCCGGCTCCACATCCACGCCTTCTCCAAAATGAATCCAGACCACAAAACCTCTCTGCACTGATAGAGCAATGCGTGGCTTTGGGTGTCCATGGCTAGGACTCGTATGTCGTCATGGTATGTGAGAGGGTGCGTGAAATAGGTTTTGTAGATCGCGTGATTAGGTTTTGGAGGGAACATTCTGCCGACTAGAGTGTTTTGACGACCATTGAAAGACCTTTTCTGCATGACAGCCGATAAACCACCTAATACATTTAAAAATTAGTTTGACTTTGTTAAAATAGTTTCGTCTAATTAATAAATATTTACTGAGTAACACACATGCCTCTAATTAAAGAAATTAGGGTCTCACGAGAAAACTAAATCAAAGTCGATTCAATAGTTTCTTGCAAGAAAGATGGTACCTGTATTTAAAGATTACCGTGCATTTTTTTTCAATTCGCTTGAAAGATTTTTAAAATTTTTGTGATCATTGATCTGTAGTGCATGCATGTCCTGAGAAAATTAAATAGCTCCCTTAGCTCTTCCCCTACACATTACGAAAGAATTACTGCTGTGCAACATACTGTCGTTAACTAATATTCATATTTAATTTAGACATTTATCTGTACATTCGTGAAATTTTTTTGACATCCTGATGAATGCATGCATTTTTATGCATATCATCAATGAGCATTTTTATGCATGATCAGCATTTCAGCATCAATCAGCATTTTTATGCATGATACATTCAATGCTGAGAATTTCCTCGTCCAACATTAAATGCGCATGTATTCAAAGGTGTGGATCATTTGCAACTTCTCCAAGTGTCAACCATTAAAAATGTGATTCAGTTGATTTTTGCAGTTGCAGTAAGCTCACTAAAAAATTCTCAGTTCTAGTCTGTCTTTACTTCGAAATATATTAGAAGATTACCCCACCTAAAGCGGTCCGTTTCTACCCCCTCCTCCAGCACCACCAGCACCATCACCATTTGTGCCTCCCCCCTCACAACAAACACCACCACCAAAACGGTGTGCGTAACGTACGGGGGGACACAAACGGGAACGATCCTATAATTTGTACGTACCATGGCGGTCAACGTGCTCCGTAATAGCCACCCTTGTACAGGTCTCAAAATTCCTCTCACGAACTGTATGAAATTTCTGTATCTCGAACCACTCCCCGTAAAGGTCAGAAAAGTTCATATGAAGAGTTGGGTAATCTTTTTTACACAAATCAAAACCGAATTCCAATACCGCTTTTGAATATCTGCATAGGAAAAGAAAATGAACAAGGAAAAATTTCATCTCGCGATTTGATATTTTTAACTTTAAGTTTAATAACAGATTTTCATCGATTGTCAGCGAAGGTTTTCAAAATGTATTGACAATTGAAGGAATAATTTGACTTTGAGAACAACTATTGTTACATTCAAACTTTTGGTTTGTCATAATTGCTTCATTCTCAAATAGTAGAATAGTAGAAGGTTGCTCGTAAACTAAGATCAACAAATGCCTAACACTTGAAGAGAAACAGCAAATTATTATTTGATGAGATATAAAACAAGAAGGCTCGGTAATGTGCGATTGCACATAAGGTTCCGACCCCGCTCATCCACAATTTTGGCATGACTGTCTACCAAATGAGGAACATAGAAAAACCCAAAAATTCAAGTATTAAAAAAAAATTGGTGTATGAACGAAAAGATTGCCCACAAAGTAAATAACTCAGTGGTGGAGTAAAAAATGGTGCATTAGATCGATGAGATGTGCAAATATTTAGAAAGCGAGTCAAGATAAACAAGAAAAGCAAACAACAACAACAAAAAGTAATTCCATCAAAAATTTCATGTCCGTTTTAAAAAACAAAACTTAATAGCAAAGTCAAAATGGCGTCAGATAAAACTGATATTAAACAAAATAACTAGTAACTCAACAAAAAAGATATGGGACGAGTCAATAAAAAGGCTTGGTAACAATCAGACAATAAAGAACAAAAACAGGAAAGTTGAAAAATTCGCTTAGTTTTTTTTGAAAACAATTAGTTTCAAAGTAATGAAAACCATTAAAAATCAACAAAAAAATCTCACAGATGTACAATTACCAATGGTTCTATGAAAGGAATTAAGAACTGCCGGTTTTCATTTATTTATGCGGTTACAAAACGAACAACAAATTGACAACAAACAAAAAATCAAAACTTGCGGAAAACGCTTTCGAAGCCGTAAAGACATACTTTCGCCAGCAAATTATGTTGGATCGTACCTTCTTCAAACACTCATAATGTTGTATGTGACCTCTCCTTAGTGAAACTAGGTAACAAGTAGACAAAAAAGAAAAAAGGCAAAATTAAGTAATACTTGTTTTTTTAAATAAAAAATTATTTCAAAAGTCATGAAAGCCTTTAATTACAAAAACAAATAATAATGGGTCCATTTATTCTTCCAAAGGAAGCTCATGAGACCAGCAATTATCCAGAATAAGTCTTACGTCTACAGAAAGAACGTCAAATATGACTGAAATTAAAAATTAATATACTTTTTTTGAAAAACTCGTGTCGAAGCCAGTAAAATTGTAACGAATCCATAAAAAACAATAAATTTTGTGAAACCAATCCTTTTGGCAGCTCATTTTCACACCAATATTGTCAAATTTGGCCTGCAATTAACGAGACTAGGTAACAAACAGACAACAAAAGGAACAAAACTGCGACTTCAAGTGTTTTTTTAAAAATTTTTTGAGAACAATTCTTTTCAAAGACATGAAAGCCATCAGCTATCTGCTAACATCAGAGTATCGGCTCATATATATTTTTGTGAACAGCCAATAAAATGGTTCATTGTACAGAAAATTTCATGCGACTGAAAAGACAAAGTAAAAACGACAGTTGAAGGCAGTTAAAAATTCAATTAATTTCGTCGAGAATGTAGTGTCGAAGTTGTTAAAACCCCAATCTGTATCTTTAAGGACTCTAATATTACCAACTGTTCCTTCTTTTGATCGCCAAAAAAGTGATCTATGAACTGCCAATAAAATGAGAATATGAGAAAACTAGAAAACGTGAAAATTGGTCAAATAATTTTAAAAAAAAAGAAAATATGATTTCTAGTATCACTCTTAGTACCAAAGCCGGAAAACCACAACCTATGGCGTAAAACCGCAATAGTGATTACATTTGAAATCATTAGAAAGAAGAAGCATTCTTTTGTTGCTGACATAATTAAAAAAAGTTTAATAAGCCATTATTCGTTTAAAAAGCAAAAATTTGTAAAAGTCACCACAAGCTTTCAATTAAAAAATCAGATGCATTAATTTGAAGCTGCATAGAACTCCATTTCCCTTTACTACTAAACCTTGATTTGAAACGCTTTGATCTTTAATTAATTAAAAAAAACTTTGATTTTTTTAAAACAGTAAAGACCGACTAATTACAATCCTAATTAATTTTGGATTGTAACAGGCCCAGATTGGTCCAAAACTAGCCCTGCTTAGGAACAGTCAATCTTTTGGATGTTATAGATATAGATAATTTGTTAGTTAAAATTTGAAAAATAAATGCGGCGTTTTGGATAATCAACGAGTAAAATTAGCAAAAAACGGCAAAGATTTGATTACAGAGAACACTTAACGGAAGTTGAAGGTAGAAGGGTCCCCTCTTGAGTCTACAAAGATTGTGTTAGTGGTGTCGGTGCGTGTGCTCTTGCAATAAACCTAATCAAATTGGACTAAAGAAGCTTTTTTGTGCTGTTTTTGATGAAAAGGTCTGAATTTTGAAACATTTAGCCAGAATTTTTGACAAAAAGTTTAATTAAAAAGAGTCAAAAACATTTTTTTGCCGTTAAAAACAAAATCACCAACATTTTCTTGAAAAATTTTAACAATTTTTAGCAAAGTTTACGAAACTTTAGAGAAAAATTCGAAAAATGTTAAAATCAACGGAATTCACTATATTTTATCAAAAAAGTTTAAACCTTGATGACTCCCTGTAGAAAACAAAAATCGAATTTTTTTTTTAATTTCATATGCTACACTCAACTCTCTACGATTAATATATAGATCGGACAAAATTGTCTTAACAAAAAAACCATTAAAGTTTATAGATCCCCCACCCTCAAGAGGGGTCGGAACAATCAAAAAGACGAATTGTTTTGTGCCCGAAAAGTCTCAAGCTTCAAAAAAGGAGACTCTGTAATGTGCATTCGCATAACATAATCTGACCCTGCTCATCCAAGTTTTGATTTAATTGTCTACCAAATGAGGAAAAGATATAGAACTTTCCGAAAATTTACCTATCGTTGAACAAATAAATAAATGGAAAAAACAAAGCTGCATTAAAAAGCCGAAGAGACTTGCTATTTATGAGAGTACTGGACAAGATAAATATCAAAATAAAAAAATAGCAAACAATAAATACGACCGAAACTTGATGTCCATTTTTATAAATGATTAAAAATGGAATCAGATAAAACCTGAACTAAACAAAACAACCTATGCTTCGTTAGGGAAGATATGAGACCCGTCATTAATGGGAATCGGTAAAAATTCACAAATTTGCGTTTTTTGAAAACAAACAGTTTAAAATTGGTTAAGAAACAATACTTGTCAACTCGGCTCATTAACGCGGTTATTTTATACCTCACAGGAAGAAAGTGAGACCTGTTTTTATCCATAATACATCAGACGACAACAAAACGAACGGCAATAACGAAACGAAAAGTCAGTTAAATTTTCTAAGAAAGCGTTGTTTTAACCGTTAAAAAGACTTGCCATTTTTGGGAAAAAATTGTATTCAATTCAGCATTTGTTCGATGCCAATTAGGCGAACCCATTAGTGTGTTAATGTGGTAAGAATACAAAAAAAAACAGAAATTGGCATTTGAATGGGCACTTTTTTTTATAAAAATGACTAGTACCAAAGCAAAAAAAAATTAGTTGAAATTGCAATCATTATAAAAATTGAATCTTCGTTCAATAAAAATTGGATACGAACTGCAGTTGCAAAAACTATGCTACAAAATTGACAGAAATGAAAACAATGACAAATATCACTGCTTTTTTTATATAAAATGTTTTAAATTTGCAACAAAAAGATGAACTTGCAACTGCTCAGGAAACTATTTCTGCTTGTTGTTAAAGATACCGAATCATAAGACGACAAAATATCAAATGCGGAGTACGGACAGAAATCGCAATCATTTTTTGCAAGACACAGCGTTGTGTCATTAAAACCATCATTAAAACCAATCAAAAAAATAAATTGACTTAAAACATTTGGATTTTACCCTTTTTTGGATTTAATTGTCTTCCTTGAAAAGAATCTTTGAAAAAAAGAAAAGAAAAGGAACCACAAAAATTGACCAGTAGTGAACACTTGCAAATTTCTAATGCAAACACATTTTAAAGCTCTATAGACGTCAGTCAAGACATAACGAGGAGAATAAAAATTGTTTGGACCAACAAATAAATGACGTCTTCTCTCATTAACGAGACTTAGTCTTATTAATGAGAAAAGTCGTCATTTTTTGTTGGTCCAAAAAATATTTGTTCTCCTCGTTATGCGTTGTTGACGACAACGACAACAAATATTTTGAAGCACAAATTTTTTCTAAAAAAAAATAAAGTTGAATTAAAGACACTAAAATCTATATTTTTAAATTAAATTTGGTAAATAGACTCATATAAATATCCATAAAGTCACTTAAGTCCTTTTGTTGTCAGAAGTTTACCTCCGACAACAACAGAACGACAATTAGGCAAAAACAAAAAATTAACAAATTTTGCGATACAATAGTTTCGCCGCCGTTGAAACTGCATACTATTCACTGAGTTCTTCAAATAAAATCTATTGTGCATTCTTTTAAAGCTAAATTGAAGTATCCCGGTTTTTATAAAAGTGAGACGGGAACAGACTACAACCAACATTTTTGGCAAACACGCCAAAATCACAAAACTGTTTCGAAATTTGGTAGTAAGAGAGCCACAAATGCGTTAGTTATAAATAAAGACAATATAAAGAGCATTTTTCAAATTATTTGAAACAAATTCTCCCCTGTACATATTGAAGCTGAGCTACATGTGGACAGAAATAACATAAATCAATTGGCACACTTCAAAATTTCACTCAAATTTTTCGAAAACAAATTAATTCAGGGACCCAAGAGGCGTTAGAACAACTGAAAACCTTACAAAGGTACCCCTGTAGCTCTTAAAGAACCCATTTTAATCTTTGATTAGTAGGGCGAAATCATGAGGCTGCAAAAACAATTACAAATGAAGGTAAAACAAAAGAAAAAAACATTGTCAAAGCCATAAGATTATGAGCTTTTCTCTGAAGTCATTATATATAAATATATATATATATATATATATATATATATATATGTATTAATATATATATATATATATATATATATATATATATATACATTTACATATATATATATATATATATATATATATATAAATAAATATATATATGTATGTATATTTGTATATATATATATACATATATATATATATATATATATATATATATATATATATACATTATTACAAACATATATATATATATATATATATATATATATATTTATATATATAAATATATACATATATATAAAATATATTCTTTTGTTCTCGTTGTCTTGTAAATTTGATCTGTCAATAGTTGGTTCTTTATTTGAAATCATTCTTGTCGGTAATCAACATGAAAATAACAAGAAAGAATAGAATTTTTTGAAAGAATTTGCCCCCAATTCAATCCGAATAATTATTGACTGTAAGAATTCAAGATCTGGAACATTTGTTGAAAAAGATCATTTAACGAATGAAATATTTTATTAAACCAAGAATAATTGATGCTCTTTGTATAATAATTGAGTTACAATTTCGAAAACCCGCAAAAAAAAATTTCTGAAGAGCCCTATAGAACTATATGGAAACGAAAATACTATTTTTTTTGGAGGATTCAATGGTGATGAGAGCAGATGATAGATCTGCACTTCAGGCTTTTTTAAACAAGTAATATAAAAAAGCGTATTTGGAACCATTTTTAATTTTAAACAAGTCTGAAATTAAAAAAACTTAGCAAATATTTTAACCAAAAGACTTTGATCAAAACCAAACGACAAACCTCTTCTATCCTTAAAAGTAAAACCCATAACATTTTTGTCAACAATTTTAACTTTTTTTGGCAAAAATAGACAAAAGTTTGGTTTAAGAAAACAGAAATTGTGAATAAAAACAAACAACCGTATTCCGACTGCTATTCACAAAACTTTAAACCTAAATAACTCACTTTTAAAAAAACAAAAATTAGAAAAATCTTATTAATTCTTTCTATTGATACCAGTCTCAACTCTCGACGGTGAATATATCGATCGGCTAAAATTGACTGAACAAAAAAACACATTTGAGTTTATAGTTCTTTCCCCCACAAGGTGGTCGGAACAATGATAAAGCAATATAATATATATTCTCATCATATAGTATCGAAGTTTTTTATTTATTTTTTCTGTAATTACTGTTTTCCCGATTTGCAATTGTTTCGGTTTAATTACAAGCGTTTTCGCGAACACTGTGATAATGAAACCTCGGAAAGGCACAGCGAAGAAAACGTGGCGCAACGTTATACTGTAATCATTACAAAGTTA